>NC_137694.1:72621418-72747119 GCF_964034855.1 Anser brachyrhynchus
TATGAACACACAGTCTCTTATAACACTGAAAACCTACAGAATTATTCTCCTCTGCTGGTGCTAAAAATAGAATTTTCCTTAAACTGCCCTTAGGGAAAAGTGGGAGGTATCAATCTCAGTATCTTGCCCTCAGTGCTTCCATAAAGTAGGTAATTTATTGCATTATTTGCTGGGACCTCTTCTCTCTATTACCTAAATTTTATTTTTATTTTTTACCACAGATGATAGCTTGACAGTTCTGTACTTTCTTTGAACACTTTCTTTGTCATATTATATACTAACATGAACTGGCCAAGTAAAGCGAAAATTATCTCCCTAAATATAACTACAACAAGGTCCTGATGGTATGGTAAGAGGTTAGAATAAAGATCTTCAACGTTCTGCTACCTTGAAACAGTTAATGCAGTTGAGAATTTTACTTTGTCTTCTTTATGAAAATACAAAATGTACCACAATTTTGTAGCATCCCACATCAGGCTGATCTTTGAAACCTTGATGAATCCATGAGAAAGCTGAGTAGATTTTGCAATGTTATTATTAAAGCATGGAAGGGCTGACAGAATATAGTATTGAGTCACCTCCCAATTTTGGCAAGATTTGTGTTTCATGTTTAGGAGTCATGTCCACAGACATGAGCCACTTAAGCAATATAAGTGTGAAGTTATGATTTTGCCTGTTTGTTCTGGCAGTCCACAGCCCATATCCACCTTTATGAGTCCTACTGAGATCTGATGAGCACCAGAACGAAGAATCCTAACAATGCTTCCTTTCATGTCCTTTTAAGTTGATACTTCATTGAAATACATGCTCACCAGATACTGTTTCACTAAGAGTCTATAACTGGAGTTATATAGTATATGTAGTTATACTTTTTTCCAGTATACTTAAGTTGTTTAATTTTTTCACATTTACTTTTCACCAGACTGAAATGATCATCTGGGGGTGAACAAAGAAAGTTAAGAGAAAAGAGAAACCTTCCTTCCTGTCTATGCTGCCTGCTGTGACTAAAATACATCTGCTCCAAAATTTAAAAGTATTTCTAGAACAGCAAATTCCAGGTCCTAAATCATTATCTAAATAGAGACGAACATAAGACAATATGACTAAGGACCACGTCTTGTCCTCAAAATCTTCCAGCTGTCTCAAAGCAAGATCAAATACTTTACCTTAAAATATCTATGATCTTAAGGTAAAGCTTGAAAAGGGCACAGGTGCATTCTTGGCAACTCTGCTCAAATCATCTCCCATCCCTTAATTCTGTAAAAACGGTACATTGTACTATGTTATGCTGTTATAGATCATCTATAATATTTAAGTCTTCCACATGGTACAAGTGAACAGTTATGAAAAATTGCCTTCAAATGACTAGACAATGAAGCTGCAGGTGTGATATTTATATTGTGGTGTTCTGTCTCAAAAATTGTATAAGCTTGTCGACTGACATCCATGCTGACTATTCAGCCACCGAAAAGACTCTTTTTATGAAAGATTTGCCATTTAACAACTTTGCAGTTACTAGTTACTCAAGTCACTAGCTATTGAAGTTACTAGTTATTCAAGACACTGACAACTAAGAGCTACCCTGAAGCATGTCAAAACTGCTATTGGCAGTAACATTCAGAGAGACTTCATGGGTCAGGAAACAGAACCATAATCTCCAGAAAGTAAAGGAAAACACAGAGGCTTTGTCTATAAGCTTGACAGCTGACATAAGTGCAATCCACAGGTCCCCTGACAAAATGCAGAATACATTGCAAAACATTTCCACAGGGGTATGGCAATGTAGCAGTGGCAATGAAGTGTATTAAGCACTGATATTGATGCCATGCAAGTCAACCAGTGGAATTAGACTGCACTTGACCAATAATTTGATTACATCATTGAGGACACAGATGGATGAGGACACGATGTACAGTTTATCCCTTCTCTGGAGACTTCAAGTGTGAATGAGATCACTGATTACATCCAGACTAGAGACACTGAGGCAGAAGTGCAGTATAAACATCTGCAGACTGAAAAGCTCCAGGCAAAAAATGATGTCTGAAATAGGGATCCATCACTCAAAATCATATCTGGTAGGCAGTCTTATTTGGTAGGCAAATTAAGCAGGCTGCTAGGTGACCAGATGCATGTCCTTAAACAAGGTTTTATAAAGAGCATTTTTGTTATGTTTTGACATACTTGATTTTCAAAGACTATGAATTCTTTAAAAAAGAATTGTTTCTATACAGGTATATCATTCATAGACTTTGTGTCTATATAGATATAGCATAGGGAAGTGATGTGCTGTTGCTTCCCCACCACAGCAGCACCAATGCCAGTAAAAGAAGCAGGTCATCTGCTTTGCTGACCAGGCCTCACTGCCTCACAGATGGGGAAGTTGAAAAGGAACAGAAATAAAAAGACAACCTTACTACCGTAACTAATAAGAACAGCTAACTGGAGGCTTAGGAAGAGCACAAACCTGCCAGAGTAAAAGAAAAGTATTTTATGCCTGAGCTTCTTTCTGTGCAAGGATACAAAACCAAACAACTACCTACATACAATAAAAGCTTGATTTCACTGCCGTAGAGCTAGGCAGTCACTTTATGTGACAAACTAATTTGACACACCACAGCAGTTTCACGAAAGTCTGCATTTCTTGGCTGTACAGAAGGTCCAACTGTGTGTATGTATTACTTAGGAACAAAGCATCCTTCTGTAGCACCTCTTAGGGGATTGGTGGACAGAAGGTAAATCATACCTAAGAATTAGGTAACACCAAATTCCAAATACTACATGCGAATAAAAATTCGGATGTAGTATTTGGCTAGCTTGGTATTTGGAAAATATTGCCAAAGTATGTGAGTTGCTCTGAAAAAAAGCAGAAGGAAATGACAGATAGAGATCAATATGACTTGAGATGCAGAAGAGACTTGAGGAAAGATGAAAACAGCGCTCAGGAAGCAACGGGGGGCAGAAATAGCCTATTTCAAAATTTGTTATCTGGTGTTGTTTTGCTGCACACATCTAAAACTCAGAACAGTTACACAGTCAAAATTCAATTCAAGGATGCTCAGCTTCTTTCTACAAAAATTTCTTGTTCATGTAGTTTCAAATGCCTTTTTTGTTTGTTTGTTTGTTTTTAATAGCTAATAGTAATTAGCAACTGTCTAAGTCACTGAGATTTAAGCAGCAAGAAGTTACCAAATAACTACGATCAGTTTTCTTCATGCACTCTCTCCCTGCTGCTCCTTAGGAGAAAGTCAAACCAAAGCAGAGGTAGTTCAGAAAACCCAGAACAATGGAAAACAAATCAGTCCTTGTAGACTTTCTGTTTCAGAGGTATATGCTCGACTTTATATTCAGTGCAGGATATAAGTAAGATGATAGTTATAATAATTACCACCTGGAACAGCACACCAAGAGGAGCACATTACTGAGAGCAAAATGTTTTTTTCCTGCTTGTATTACTGATCACATAAAGGTTGTTTTACCAAGCTGGTAGCCAAATACAAACAGTCAAAATGCCATAACTCACTTTTTAAGTGTGCCCATTCTTATAATGCTTAGAGCAACACGACCTATAGTTCACTTGAATTTACCATTTTGTCCAACAAGCCATATGTATTATACCAGATGCCAGTGTTTCTGCTGACAACAGCAGAGCAATTTGGACAACTGATTTGATCAAGCACAGATCAGAGGGGAAGAAACATTAAAATTAATAACATGTAAAACAAGTTATAATGAAACACACAATGTGATGTTTCATGTTGAAAAATATAAAATACTCGAAGGGAAATGAGAAATGTTTTTTCAGTGGTGCAAAGGTCCTATTTGTTTCTAGCAATGAAACAGGAAAAAAATAAAGTTTTTTAAAACTCCGACACAAATTTTAATTCAAAATGTGTTACTGAACCACATGTGAGTTTTGCCTATCCTCGACCTTGGACACACACAAAACAATGCAGGAAATTCCATATTTCACTGAAGGAAGACAAAACATTTTAGATTTTTTTTATTTTTTTTCCATCCCCTTTTGTAGTGGCAGCTGCTTGAAACTTACAAAGTTGAACTCTTAGAGTAAATGTTACTGTTTTGAATTGTAACTGACAGAAAATGAAAAGGCGAAATGCATCTTCTATCAACCTGATTTTACCTACACGTGTATGTCTAAGTGCATTCACCCACAGACAGACATCTGTGCTGAATTTAAATTTTGCCAGCACATCAACCAGTATCTTTTCAGTGTTTGCACTCCTTGGGACATCTACAGCTTAAGTAACTGACTGCCATGATTACACTAAAAAATTAGGGTCCTGTAAATATATCCATTCAGGAACAATGATTTGACAGCAGACATTCTATTTCAGGATTAGTCCCTTAAAGTGTTTTTGTTTTACAGATAAGGTGCTCACAGTTTAATCCTTTAGAGCATGTGGGGGAACACTTTTTTTTCTGATAAGAATACAAAAATTTTCCTATATTTTGCCTTCTAGTAAATCACTTTACATCTTGTACCACAAAACATACTGTACTGAAAATTTAGATGGCATTATATGATATACCTAATCAATCAGTCATGTGTTCTTCCATTAATCTGGTTGTTCAGATATTGAAAACAAATGAAAACTGGAAGGCTATTTTATAGTAAAAACAGTTTGGGATAGATTTCTCCATAAGCTATAGCAATAGAAGGCATTCTGAAAAGCATTGTTTACTTGAGTAATTTCAGAAAACATACTTCTTAACACCTGCAAAATCATAGGCATTTTGTTGCATTGCTTATATATTTTTATTATTTTTTATATTAAAAGTAAATACAAAGAAGAAAGCACTTTATTTCTCATTCCATTTTGATAAAAATAATTTAAATTGTACTTAAGCTCATTTAAGAAAAGATGAAACTTTTGAGAATGCTTAACTGATGTATATGTGTCACAAGGAAAAGTGTAATAAATTTTTTCACAATCGTTTTATATTTCAGCAAGCAGTTCCACTTGTAGGAATATTAGCAAGTTTTAGGAAAAGCTATCACAGATTATTATACCAAAAGCCTCAATAATAAAAAAGTTGATTGAGCCCTTAAAAATTACATTGTTCAATTAAAATATATATACTAAGAAAGATTAAATAACAAAAGAGTTGTAATAGCTTTGCCTGTTGAACTCTAAAAAATACACATTGCCTCTGAAGTAGTAAATACTTTGTAAGCTATATCCTGCTACCATCACTCTTAGGCAATCATATATTATCTTCACAAAAGTTCCAGTGGAGTCAATGGTGTGCCTTCGGAGGTGAGATGCTACTCAAGATGGGTACATGTGAATTACCTGATCCTCTGGAGGTGGAAGAAAAGCCCTTGGAAAGTTAATGCAATTAGGACATTTTATTTATACTTATAACCTAAATATTTGGATGCAATTCAGTATTACTTTTGTATTGTGTTTGATCAAGAAATTACAAATATTAATCAACACTTACTTTCAGAGCTCTTAATGGAGAAACATGGCTTGAAAGATGTGAGTGTTGTGCCAGAAACTGATATAACACCTTGGCTGTAGTTGCATTTTACAAGGATAAACTTTAAAATTAAACAGCAGAAAATTTTGGAAAATTCTCAGATAAACCAAAGATTCTTCTAAATGCTGATTTCATAACTATGAATTCTTTTTATCAAAATGTCAATGACAATGAGTATTATTTCAAGATCTACAAAACATACAAGAAAGATTAAGGCTTCCATTTAATTTTAGCGAGCACTTTAAAATTCCATTCTTTCCATGCTCTAATCACATTATCACTACATATACTAAAAATCTCTATTTGTACATTTGTGTTTTTACACAATACCTTGTTTCATAGCCTCATTTTATTAAATTAATGTTTATTGTCTATATACAGAAAAATGAATGTAGATTAAAAAATATCTCCTGTCTTAATTTTTTTAGATTTATACTTGGCCTGTTATCTCTGTCGCTATTTAGAGGCATTATAAAAACATGCACATTAGAAAAGAAGACCGCTTCAGCTCACTAATCAATGTTAAAAAAAAAATCTAAACCTCTAAATATTTCTAAATGACTAATAATTTTATGAAAAGGTTTTTTTTTTTTCCTACCTGTCCTTTCTATCACCAAATGTTCAAAAAGGAGGAATAAACAAAGGTCAAGCCTGCTGCTTGCAATATAAAAGCTGATTACTGGGAAGAACTCAAAAGAAAGGAAATTTATTCAGACTGAAAGCGTTAAAAGCAATTCAAACTTTCTGGATTACATCATTGGAAGCAGTATGTAATTTGTTCCAACTGATGTCATTTGCTCACATAAAGCCATTATTTTGCAAAGCACCTTAGCATATTTATACTCTCCTTCCTCCTAACACTCCGATCAGACTCTCTTGCACCTGACATGTCAAACACATGGGAAAGACAATGCAAAAGAATCGAGTCTGACAAATACATTTTTGCCCAAACCCAACTAATATTAATACATAAAATGCTGCTTCGTGTGTAGTTTTAAGCATCCCTTTGTAACTGAAAACGTGAAAAGAATTGTCCACATTCTGTTCATACAATGACCTTGGATAACTCAGATCCATTCTTGTGGGATTTGCAACTCCTTTCCTGAATGGATTCAAGATGAGGTAATGCCATTCAAAAGGGGCTGAGCAGTGAATCGTTACATGTAGAACTCAAATATCCTGGCCCCAGTTCTAACCTTGTAATTATATTTAACTGGGTCAGTGGAATTTCTTAACTTCCACTACTTGTTTCTTTGCTTCCAGATTTAAAAAGTGCCAGGTTCATACGGACAATAAGCTAAAAGACAGTATTTCAAAGTAACACCAGAAAAACATTCAAATGAAAGAAATAGAGATGTGTGCAAATGATATGTGGGGGTCAAAGGAATTACACTTTTGCTGCTCATCTACACCGTGGCTGGTAAACTGCAGTGTGATAGTCACTGTGCTTTGCTTACTGTACTATGGTAAGGGTAGGCCCTTACTGTTTCACTACATCAGTAAGACAGCCACTCCATTGCACATACTGCTTTTAATTACCAAATGATATTACTTTTTAAAAGTGCTTTAAAAACAGATTTTGTCTGAAACATAGGATAATGATTTCTTTAAGATTACACAGGGGTCAATTAAAATCAAGGTACTTCATTGCATGCTTTTAGAACTGAATGCAGTTGTGAAAAAATGTGTTCATCATTTAATCTGACAAAAAGAAAATCTGGCATTTGAAAATCTCTAGAAATATAGTGGCATAGCCACTGCAACCATTAATAAAACACATGCTCATTTTTTTGCATGTATTAAGTAAAATTGAGGTATCTGTCTCAAGCTGTTTACCCCACAAATATATCAGGCTAAGCCTCTAAAACCTCAAAAGCTGAACTTTGTAAGCAAAAATTCAACAGGGCATAAGCTTGTGTTATATGAGGCAAGACATTCATAAGCAACTTGCACAGACATAAAGATACACACAGATATATAGGCAGATAGATGTGAGTTTCCTACTCAGTTTTCTTTGCACAAAGCAATACAGAAAAATCACCAGCTAACTAGCAGATTAAGCAATGCAGACTTTGAGGTTTAAAACAATCCCCAAGTTGTCTTTACTTTTGGCAAAGTTTTTTCTTTTTCTTTTTTTTTTTAAAGGCATACATCTTTTCTCAAATGTCAAATAAAAAAAAAAAGAAAAAAAAGGACAAATTAAAAAGGAACAGTAGAAATAATAATGTTTCCCCCTTACCTTTTTCATCTTTGGTGGGTCACTGGTAACATTTGTCTATGCCTCAAATCCTGTTTAAAAAGCATTTTTTAAAATTTAGCTTTGGATTGGCATGCCTGACTATACTATACATCACAAATGTAGCATAAAACTGTATATACACACCATTAAAAGGTATATACCTATGATTTCAATCCTGTGCTTTCTTTAATAAGAATAAAAGTTCATAGTCAAGAACACCATAAAGCATGCAGAACAATGACAGTATTGCATATTCTCTCTAAAGTGCAGATGGTACTAAAGCAGATTTTAAGATAAAGATGAAAATTAAACCTCATTCACTCCTCCTTGTTTCTCTTCTGGGAACACACACCCACACACACCACCAAAGAAAAAGAAATACCAAACATATTCACAGCATTTAAATTATCTGCAGCTTCTCACACAGGGTAATCAAATACTAACTAAGATATGTGCAGACAGAACCAGCTTAAAGGCTTTATTTCTTTTCTAAAGTGAGCATAAGTTGACAGCCCCAATTGAAATTAATACTTCTCCATTTTCCTCTGCTGTAATGAGTTTGTTCAACAGGACATCAGAATTAATCATTCTTCACATTATATGACTAGTGAAATGTCAGAAGTTTTATATACAAACTATATTTACTAGTGTAATTATATTTAAAATAATCTTTGTTTTAAAACTTCCATCAGAACTGAGTGGTTAGAATTTTTTGCACTCAAAGGTTATACACCAAAAGTCAGCATGCCTTGGACATTTCCCCTTTCCAATTAAACCTCAACTTACCTTGCATAGTCAAAAGAGCTAGTGAAACTAAGCTGCTAGAAATCTGAGTTCTTTTGTCCACTATCTCATCTTTATGTGCCTATTTTTCCATTCTGCTGCCATCTGCTGGCAGCACATTCATTCTACATGACATCAGACCGCAGTTGATAGTCTCCTGTTGGATCACTTACCACTGTTAAAATATGAACCTTATTTTCCATGTTTCTTGGCCAACCAATCAGGTACTGCTCCACTTCCGAGTCCAAAATTTTCAACATCAACCAACTGTATTTAGGGATCAACATGATTTTCTTGGCTCTCATGAAGCATGCCTCTAAAATGGCGTGCATAAGACACTTAATATTTGTATCGTTTTAAATAATCCCTTTTTCATAGCACTGAGATGGTAAAAATATTTTCAAGCTCTGGTAAACCTTTCTGAATCTCTTAGTTTCTCTTGTCAAAGGACAATATTCTATCTTGAAGGTTATATACAACCACTTCCTATTCAGGTTTTGTGCATTTTCAGATAAAATTCAAAAGAGCAGTAAAATGTTATTCTGAGACCTAAGAGCATAATAAATAAAATACAACATAATACAATTTCAGAAAAGTAAGCTTAATAAGTTGCACAAAGTGCAGTATTTTTATGCTCACTAGTTTTAATTAACATCCCACTCTAAGAAAGTAATAATAAAGTATATTATAATATAATAAATTATAAAATATCATGTTTATGCAATAGGTAGTGCATGAGCAAAGCAAAAAATGGAAAATGGTTTTATGCAGGCAAAACACTTTGAAACAGTACATGTATTCTAAATGTAACAAAGGACTTTCTAATTCGAAAAATTAAGCAATCTTGCACTGAAAAGTTATGATGACTAGCCCCTGGATTACAGCTGCACTTGGCTCACTAGTGACAGGAGATAGCACTATTGTTTTTTCAGAAGTTACAGAGACAACCATACATCAAACAAAGAAAAAATTATCTTCAAGCTTTATGAAGGCAACTTGTGTCTCCTTGCCTGTAGAGGAACATACTACATTTTACTACAGAAGCAAGACACTCTTCAATAGCCACTAGCTAATTCAGTAGATGCAGATCTGTCCCAAGGATTATATTGACAGAACTCTTCAAGAAGCCAATGTTCAATGTTTATTGAGCTTTGGTGGTGGTTTTGTTTTCTTTTGTTTTGTTTTGTTTTGTTTTTTTCATTGTCAGGTTTGTCCTGGAGCAATAAGATCCAAACTTTGCAGACATAAAGTTCTTCTTCTCAAACTACAGATGCACACAAATGAATTGCCACACTTTCTGCTGTGGGCTGCTAATCTAGCAGTTTCAAGGCATCTAGCCTTTTCTTCATTTCATTAATTTGGCTAAGAGAAACTGAGCTCTCTCATAGTCTGTATGGACCACAGTGAGGCATCACCTATTTCAGCTATAATTTTCTCCAGTTAAAACAAAAGCTTCTGTTACTCAGGTTTTACCCTCTCATGCAAAGGAACTGAAGTGATCCCCAGACAAGTCGATCTCAACACAAGTGGCGCATCAATACAGCTTTATATCCAAAACAAAACACACATCTTATGACTTCTTCCAATGCTGAGTGACGAGACTGACTGCATGGAAGCTTTTCTGCTGCCTCAGCACTGGAAACAATGTTCCACTAAAAAGTCAGGAGGCTTTCCAGAAAAGGGCCTTGGAAAGGCAAAGGGCCTTTGTGAGTTGCTGATCAACGTTGCTGATAATGTCTACCTCCAAATCTTGAGTGCACTGACTAATCTGAAAAAAAATATAATAAAAATTAAATAAAAATTAAAAAATAAAGTGGAAATGAAAAAACACCTGAGTCCTATCAGTGCAATTTCTTTATCAGCATCAATGAGTACGTTTTACTCCCATCTTACACTCTGAGAAAATTTGTGTGCTCCTCTGCATAAAAATACCTGTGTTCATGTATATGCGTTTACCTATACAGAACATATTAAAATACCCTTGCTTGAGTCATTAACAAAAATAATCTCATAGAAGAAAGAGGGAACAACTGATGGTAAGGACAGGCAGTCTGTGCTGGAAGAGCAAAAGAAAAAAAAACTGATAAAACAATAAATAAAGAATTTTGATGGAGTTTTGAGGTACATTAACAGCAAGAGCTCTGATTATAATTTTCGAAAGTACTTTTACGGCAACAAGATTTCATAGAATCATAGAATATCCTGAGTTGGAAGGGATCCACAAGGATCATCGAGTCCAACTCCTGGCACCACACAGGTCCACCCAAAATTTTAGACCATGTGACTAAGTGCACAGTCCAAACGCTTCTTAAATTCAGACAGGCTTGGTGCAGTGACTAATGATCTGCTCTTTGAAAAGTTGATGTAGAATGGCCAGTTCTGATGCACAGGAGCCAGAAAAGGATGTAAAGTCCAGCTAGAGTAGTTACTGAGGACTTTACTTCAGAACTTATAACAAAGCCTCCATTCCACCCACAGGAATGTTATCAGATTTTAGAAAAAAGAATTTAAAGAGGTAATGCCGAATGTTTCATTTTGTTGAACAATTGTGCATTTCTGCATGTGAACAGCTGTCATCCTGGTGTATTAGAATTATATCAGTACTTCAGCAAATAATTTACAGAACAGTCACTTTTAAAGAAAGTCAGGCCTTGAGTCCGCCATCAAATTCTCAGGGCTCTAGAATAAGCACTTGAAAAGGGATATGATAATATAAATATGAAAAAGGGAAACAATATTTTCAGTGGATGTACAGTCTGAGAGACTAGTCATTTTAATACAGTATGATTTTGATTTACTTTTGTAGTATTCCTATTTTACTTCTTAGCAACATCATAATCTCTGGGAATAAAACATGAGAACATCATTTTTCTTTATTTTTTTCTCTCTTTTAAACATAAGCCAAGTTAAATAGTGCTTGTAGGAGAAGCTTATACAACATGCAGCCAGTCTGATACCAAGACACTCAGTAATTTATATGAATATTGAGAGAAAAACGTCATACCATTGTTATGGGAAACTAAACACAAGATTCCTTGACTTGGATACAGATAGAATTTCTTCTGATTCAGTTTCTAAAAAATGACATTATTCCAATAACATATTGGGATTATATTTTATATGCATATCTGCTTAAATGCATGAAGACATCCTGAACCACATTTCAAGAATAACTACTCATATTTTCAAGGCAAACATTATAAACCACTGAAACATAGAAATATGAAGCATGAAAGAATAAACAAACCCAAGGATATGAACATGGCCACAATGCTTTTCCATTCTTTAAGTAATAAGGTTACGATCAGCCTGTCCAGGAGACGAAGTTTTCTAGGTACCACCATACAATTGACACATATGCATCCCACTTTACTTCAACATTCCCTCATGTCCAGGACTGAGACAAGTAGCCTTTTAAATGTGAGCCTGGTTTACCCAGATCAGATGCAACCATAAAAATACAAGCTACCTGAACCTTAATAAAATACACAGTAATGAAAATGTTGTAAAACAGATACTAAAAACATAAAATCTTAACAGTCTTAATCACAATGAAACAGGGTCAAAGCCACTAAGTCCAGCCATCATTTGCAGAAAGCCAACAAACACCAGATGTATTTTGCTTTGGGGTAGGGGTTGGACAAAATTAACTATTTTGACCATTGTAACAATCTAAAAATGATATACAGGCAAAATACCTAGAGCTTTTAGTACTTCACTAACTTGAAAAGTTCCAGTTTTGTATTAAAATTCATTCAGTCACAACTCATAATCTATAAAAGAGACACCTGGTATGTGTTAATAATACACAAACTGAGGGACAGTTGCGATTTCTCTCCCCTCAACCCCCTCTTTAATACTATTTTCTAAAGAACTTTGCAAAACTCATCTGAAACAAGCAACTCCAGTTTAATGCAGATTTAGAAAATTCTAAATATTACTTATAAGTCACAGATCCTTATGACTTAGTATTTCTCACATATTTATGAAATTATTTTATTTCTCATAAAAAGTTATGTTTGCATGAAAATGAATACTTATACTGAAAAACTAGGGGCAAATGTGACAAAGCAGGAAAATTCCTCCTGAGGATGAGTTTAAAAGATTTGAATCATCTGCCACATCCAAACACTTTCTCTCAATATTTTCCTTTTTGTAGGAGTACAGTTCCTTCATTATCATACTTTCTGAACCTCTTTAATATTCAATTTCTATTGGTGGGCACTACACTCCTTAGCATGATTTGATAGTGTTATGGATTGCAAACACCATTTCACGTGGTTTCATAAAACAGCATTAATGAACAATTAACCATCTCAGGCTCTACAGGACAACGTAGTACTCAACTCAACACTGGCTCTGCAAACAGTAGAAACATATTCTGGCTGATAAAAATTAATAAGGTTTAGGATTCAGTTCTCTGGGCTGACTTTTATGCTTGTACAGAAACCAGGGAAGACGTTCACATAAGCGTAGGATCAAAACCTCTAGTAACGAGCAGCCCAAACATTTTAAAAGCTTAAAAATTCATAAAGCAAGCTTAAAAAAATAAATAAAAAATGCTAATTCCTTTGTTTGTCTTTTGGTTTTGTAAGTATATTTCTCCAACTGAGGCAGGGCAGGGGGGACATGACACAATCTACACCTTGATTTTTTTTTCCTTCTGATATAAAAGTGAAGATTTGTGATTCAGTAATTCAATAACTGCAGCTTCAGGAAAAACAGCAATTATCATGAGGCAGACAGAAAGATCACAAGGGACTGGCAAGAATTTATTATTGTAGGATTGAACTACAAGACTGCCAAAGTAACTGAACAATTATCTAGCAGACAAGTTGCTCATAGTTTTCTAAAAGCAAATAGCACTGCATTCCAGATCATCACATAAAGTGAATGATGAGTGAGATATAAGGTACACTGAGGGAGTGGGCAGGGGATAAGGTGGGTTCTGGGGGGAGAAAAAATTAAGGCTAAATACAGTGAAGCACTGCCACAGATTGCCCAGGGAGATTTAGGGATCTCACTCAGAGGTTTTTATGAACAGGTTAGACAGACATTTGTTGGGAATGAAGTAAATACAGTTTATCCCCTCTCCAGGCAAAGAAGTGGGGGGTCAAAGAACATCTGGGGGTCTTTTCCAATCCTTCTTTCTGTGGCTTCTGTGAAGCAAGCTTTGCCAACTAAGAAAAAAATACTTTTAAACAATTTTCAAGCTTTGCCATTGTGTTAAGAAATGTGCTTTTAAAAGAAAAGCAGGGCAGTGAAAACTCTAAAGGTTCAAGCTGGACGTTCTTTATGAGATATTACTGTTCTCTACCTCAACTGATGTTATTTCTTGGATTACTTGTTAAATTTCCAAACATGATTACCACTGAGTTTAAAAATTCTTACTACTTGGAATTCTCTAGAAGTTACAATAGTCTTTCTTTCTTTCTTTCTTTCTTTCTTTCTTTCTTTCTTTCTTTCTTTCTTTCTTTCTTTCTTTCTTTCTTTTCTTTCTTTCTTTCTCTTTTTTTTATTTCTTTTTCTTTTTTCCTTTATCTGCAAAGGAAATTCCTTTACTATCCTTAAGGATACACACATAGACAAGCACATATTTAAAAATAATGTATCAACCCTGCACTGATCTGTCACCCACCAAACATCACCCTGTAAATCTCCCAAAACAATTTTGTTACCATCAGGTAATACTGTTCCTAAACGCTGACCTTTAATCACTGCTGTAAGTAGTTACATCTTGAACTGAGTGGATATACTCTGTCACTCGATATTTAAGATACCAATCCTAATTTTATTTATGTGCACACATATGTGTATATGTATGAAAAAAAAATCTTCGTGGAGAAAGGAAGAAAGCACAGCAAATATGCCTAACATATTTGCAAAGAACAGGGATCTACCCAGGTGAGGTACTTTCTCACAGAAAGACCCTGGTCTTGATTCTGACATATTGTCCTTGAAATTTTTATTTTAAGCTCTATTTCCCTCTGTTCAGTGAGAATAAAAACCCCAACTCAAATTCAAACTTAAGAGGTGGGGTGTAGTAGGTCAGACCCACTCTGCATGAACCAGCAGGGAAAAAACAGACTGTAAGAAGTTTGTGCCAGGGCCATTGTCAGGCACAAGTGACTTCTTCAGAGGCCCCAGAGTAGCCAAAGCTGAACTGGCTGTGAAACACTGAATGTAAAAACTACAAAACAAAAGGGCAAAACTTCTCTCAGAATCAAATCCTGGGAAGAAGCTCAGAGCCTGAGTAAATGTATTCAAAAGGCTCACCCCACCCTGCAGGAACTGGCTTCCGTTCAGCTGCAGCTGCTATTTCTACAAGGTACGGGGCTGCAAACAGAACAGCAGATGTGAGCTACTGCTCTCCATGATCCCACAGGGCACGTCAGGCTGGTGCAGGCCTGTTAGGAAGCCAGATCCTCCTTTGACCTGGCCACAAGCTGACACTTTGCAATCCTAAGTAGAAAATTGTCCCAGGCCTCAGCACTGTGGTACACAAGGGCCTTCCTCTTCCAGTGCCAGCTCCAAGTCTGGTTGACCAGTGTTTTGGAGCAAAACTAGGGTACAACCAATTACCGTTAGTAGATATTTTTCACTGAGATTTGAAATCTGATTTAGTCTGGTAGTACAGGGTTTTTCTACTGCCTGCATTCCATGTAGTTTCCTTTGTTTTCTTAAGTGACAACATGTTTAAGCATCAGGAGACATACCCTCAGCTGAAGACAATGGGATGACACTGCACACCAATGAACTACCTGCCACCAATGCTTTCATCACTCTGCACACCTGGCTTCAGAAATATCTGAATTAATATCTGGATTAATCAAAGACCATGTTTAAAGAAAAAAAAATATATAATGTTCTGTTTGTAACACTGTATTATGAATGTTGCTAAATTCATTTATTGAAGATGAAGGGAGAAAAATCAGAAAAAAAAAAAAAACACTTCCCAGTCCATCTTTGGTATATTACTAATTGATTCCTATACTTCTTCCTATGTCTGTCCTTACTTACATCCTCCCTCACATAATAATTCCTTTCATACCTCTATATCTTCACCTCTCTGCACTTCCAAATAAATTTTATGTCTGCAAACTGAGCATGTCTGTTTCTATGTCTGTTTATGTCTGCAAACTGAGTTATGTCTGTTTCTATGTATCTTTTCTGACCCAGTAACTGCTGTTAAAGAGTATCACATATTAGATGAATCAAATGATGTACAGAACAACTTCAAAATATTTCTTCGAATTCAGTATGAAAAAAAAGATCTTGCTTCTTATTTTCACCACAGCCCCTATTCTCTTTTCCTGCCGTCTGTTTCCATGTTTGGGAAAAATCTCATGGCTTCTTTTCAAGTTCTTTTTAATCTACCTCCACTTCTAGAAAAGCTCTCCATTTAGGAACCTGCTGAATAACCTCTAGATTGCATGTCTTGCATACACTTTTTAACTTATTTCCCAGGCTGTACCAACTAATTGGTTTAATGAAATGATTTGTTATCTCATATTTCAAAGGTAGAGTCTGTCATGTAGGAATTCATCCTACTTTTCACGTTCATCAGGTACACTGAAGATGTCAAATGCAAAGGGTTTATGAATCTGTGAACCTTTGAGAAATAATTTTCTATCTGGGCATATAAGGAGACAATAGTCTTCTTAGTCATTTTTTCATATAGTATTTTCTACATTTTCTATTTAAGAGTTTCATTTGGGCTTTTCAAAACTAAAAATCCTTGTACTTATTTCATCTATAAAGCTGCTCCTGGCACACTTTTTTTAAAAAAACATCAAAATCCTACTTAGATGTTTAAAATCAATTTTAAGAAAATCTTGACTACATTTTTTTTACTCCTAACTGAAACCATGCTATTCCGGTTCAGAAGTGCATTTTAAAATGCAGATATGGACATGCGTAAGGGAATGCAAGGGAGTGTGTCCCAATTGTTTATTGTAACTTATAACATAGCTGCCATAATTAAAATAATTAACAGTTCTTCCATAAAGTTATCTGAACCTCTACTGACTCCTTCTGTATATAAAATGGCCACTAACCTAATGAACATATTCAAATATACTGATTGAATGTAGAAAGCAATGTAGCATCATCAAAATAATTTATTTCTTTGAGTAAAGGTCCCAAGACTGGAGAGGAAAAAAAATATTTCCTACAGTGAAACAATTGTGAACATTACATTCCTAGCTACAGATTAATTATGCTTGAAGTAATCTGAGCCGTATCTTAATTTCAAAAGAGTACATCTAGAGCTATCATTCTAGCTCTGTAACAGTGTAACAAGGAGAATTTGGTTTAATGTCTCCTTAAAATAAAACACTAATTTCATAGAGTTATTAGAACAAACCTGCAGTCTACATATATTTTGTTTATAAAGATTATCTTTCTGTATGAGCCACAGATAAGGAAGAAATTATAAATCCTTCAGGACATTTAAGAATACTCTTTTTTTTGCTTATTAATGTACTTACAAGTAGCTATCAATTCAGTTTAGCTTTAGAGCATATTTCTTTCATTCAGCCTCGTGAGTTTCTATGGTTAATATCCTGCCATTCTCTAAGGAGATTAGAATGTTAAAGCAGATATTCCTTACAGCTTCCTCCATGCAAACATTCCATTAAATGTATTTAACCTGTACCTTTTGACAGTGAAAAAGTAATGTGACAGATAGGAAAAACACTGTTAGCAATAGTTGGCATCACGAAATTAGTAAGAGCACAATGAAATCACAAGGAGTGCCAATGCAAAATCATGCTTCATCAGCCAGCACAGTACAAAACCACCTCTAACAACAGCTGTTTTAAGAACAATTATTAGATTCACAATTTTTCCATCTCTCAAGTTACGTAAAAATGGTGGCTTATAGGACAATAAGTCACATTAGTCATTTAAGAAACATGCAATGCAAATACAGATTGTTTCTTCCGTAAACCTTTTCTGAATCTCACAGCTTCTTCCTGCTAAATAGGTTATAATTAAAAAATGAAAATAAAAATAAAAAAGATAAAGTGGTCCTTTAGCAGTAATGTAGTTATTATGACAAACACCATAATGTCAGCAAAACAGCCTGACTTAACCAAGAATAAGAGATTAGGACCTAGGAAGGATGCTCTTGTTTGCTGTCCCCTTTCTATCTTGGTTGTTAGGCATCTCACAATCTTTGTCTTCATATTATAATTGCAAATTGAGAAATTACTATAATTGCCATTCAACAAATGGAGGAGAGACTAAGGGGCTGTATTTTAAAGCTACTTGGGTGCCTAAAGATGCAGATGGGCACCTACTGGTATTTCAGCTCTTACCCTCATTAGCTGATTTACTTGCAAATTCTAGCCTTGGGCAACAGTGTTTGATAGCTGTGCTGTCTCTTAAATCACCAGGAATATCATTATGATGTCTTTCTGAGTTTTGGGCTTAGTGTTTACATGTAACTTTAGTTAAATGGAAGAGTAGAAGGAGACTATTCCAAAATGAGGGAAAAAAATAAAACTGACAAAGTGAATATACATGAACAATTTGCAACAAAATACATAAGAGGCATTGGAATTATGCCAAGACATGATATTAAATACCTAATTTAGTTATATAGTAGTTACATGGTTTTAGATGTATTACCCTTGCACTACTTCTGTCACATTAGTTTCTCCTAAATCTAACTCTAGTTCTGAAATTCCAGTTTGTAATGTTCTGGTCTAGGACAAGTAAATCTCTACATTTATTTTACTCACAAATTTAATGCTTAGTTATTTAACCTCAGTATATTCTGTCTTTCTCTGAAGTAAAAAAAATATAAATGGTGAACCATATCAGGTTACAAACAAAGAGTACATCTATACAGCAAAAAATCAGCTGTTCTGAACGTGGACACTATTTAGCATTAGATAGGCTAGAAACATTTGCAAAAAAAGCTCCCAGTAGAATTACTGCATGTAAGGGTGGGCAGTGTGAGTATGAATTCACAAATAGGTACCTTAAATAATCCTAGAAATATTAATACTTCAAAATCCCTGAATAAGAGTGAAATGCTAGAAGGCTGACATTTATTCTTCAATTCTATAGCACAGTTCACAGATTGTACTGAATCTATACGTATATCACCTCAAAAATAAAAATGGATAGAAAATATTTTCCATCTTTGCTTGCTTATAGTTTCAATTTAATGTAATTGCTAATTGTAACCAAAGTAGGATCACTTGGATTAAATGACTATTGTACCTCTAAAGTGACAAGAGTATTACCCAACTAAAACTCTGCTATATCAGGTGATGTGACATGAAATAAACTGGCTTCAGTTTGCAGTCCTGCTTGGTGCCACATACTTGCCAGAGCTGTCACCAATTTCTCTTCGGCAAGATAGTCTCACAATTCAGAAGGTCTCTAGCTGCTGCCACTATATTTCAAAATCTCTCTGTGGAGGTAAGTATGCAGAGCCACACTATTTCATTAATGATGGATCAGTCACTGAAATACTCAAGAGAATTAGATGCTGGTTTTTAGTATCAAATAAAAGCCAATCCTGAATTTAATACTGTATGTAACTATTTAACAATATCAATAATGAACAAGGAGTTTTAAATTGATAGTAACTGCTGTTCAATCAGTTTTGATAGCTGTTTAAAAAAGCTAGTTATCTTACTTCCTCTGAACTTCGCAACTCCAATCTAATCAGTTAAAAATAATGCTGGTAAGAAAAAGAAAGCAATACTACCACACAGAAAACACAAGTTTCTATTGTCATTCTATTGTCATTCTAAAATAATCAGAACCTTTGGATAAGCAAAACACAATGTTGTAGAAATATACTGTGACTTTTTTTCATTTTTTTTTTCTTCCTGAGCCTTTGAGAGCTCTCTGGATGTTTAGGGAAGACGGTTAGTTTTTCAAAATGATTTTATTATCCAAAAATTAACCTCAGAGGCTATTATATGTAAGCCCTGGCAAATAGGGCTCTCCTCTAAGACATAAAGCTAATGTTATTCCAGTCAAATTTGCATTGCTTTGTCTCACCTTAAGACCAAGTATCTCCTCACTGTTTCTGAGCTCTGCAATCTGAGTACACTGAATCAACTGCCCCTAATTTATCCAGATCTTTCCTCTGCAACTTACATGCTAGTTCAGCCTTAAAAATAGCTTAATGTTTTCCCCATGTTGTGCCATCGATTCCAATTCTTGAACCAGACTTTAGGATATGTTACAGGATTAGCTTAATTGCCAAGACCTTTACCGTATCATCACATCCGCCAAGCCACATCTCAGCAACCCACACCCTATGCATTTCTTCAAAAACATCACAGTACAGAGCAAGGTACCCAATCCTTTTACTTACTGGACCACTGATGCTTGCTGGCTAGAATACCCATCAAAGAAAAATCCCATGAGATACTAACCTAAGTAAAGGAATAGTAAACGCAACAAGTAGACCTAGAGCTTACCTTATTCTTGCTACTAGAAGAGGGCTTATCAAAGTATTTAGGTACTGCGTATGCACTCTCTATCATACAGACATGTGCGTATGTATATGTGCATGCATACCCACAATTTGCTTTTTCTCAGCTAAACTGCACCCTTGGTCTTCTTGCCTCAAAACTGCTGGCTGAACACTGTGTCTAGCACTGCTATACAATATGAACCTGCTTGCATATCACCTAGATGTGAGCTCAGGACAAGAACAAAGCAGCTCCATGTGCCGTAATTGCCAGCTGTACATACATGTATCTGACATTATTTTGTTTCTAACAGGCAAAAAATGCAGCTATGATAATTATCTGCTTGGCATGCCACATCTCCTGCCACCTGCAAATCAGCAGAGGTCAACATGGTTGGCACCTCAATTTTTCGAACAGGCAACAGGGCTGACCAAAGCCAGTCAACACAAAGTTGGTACTATTACCTCTTACCAGAGCCACTCATTTGTAAGATCGAGTGAAGTGATGCACAGAGAGAAGTGTCCCTGGCTTCCTTTCAAATAGCAGAGCACTCAGATATTGGGTATCTTGATTGAATGGCAGATTAGTTTGGGAACTGACAGTACTGACAACTAAAAATAAAAAAAAATAAAAAAAATCAAATCTTTCTTTAACAAGAGGAACCAGAATATGGTAGACAATTGTCTCTAAAGGATAAAACAAAGGCCGCACTACATGTATGCAATCTCTTCACAGTTGTGAGTTATCTTCTTTCTGGTACATGATTTACAACACCACAAATTGTGCAGCAGACATAACAGCAAAGTTTGATGTGAAATGATTTTTCCAATGCCCCTTATCTCCTCCAGTACTGAAAAAGCCATGCATGTCTGTTGTACAGCATTTTTCCCTCCCACAAAATATCCAGAAAGCAGCCTCAATATACCCATGCTTTACAGTAGAACAGTAGACAGTCTGTCAATACCCAGCTTTATTAACAACATTCTTATAGAATGCTTCTACCACAGCCCACACAGTGTAGGGGAAGGGATGGAGACTTTTCTGGAGGGTTACTGTTGGAGAACTTTCTCCTGTATTTGCTTTTCCGTCATTAAGTTTTTGCTTCTGTGTGGCGCCACCTGCACTTATTTCAACATGGGCCGAGAGAGTCTTCAGAGTCTCGGGCAGATATCAAATGACCATAGACTACTGAGGGTTTTCAGGAGCTATGCATTGAGGAAAGTCTTTTTGCTCACCAATTTTTTGAGAATAGCAAACATGTTGTACACATTTGACTTCTGCTAGGAATAAAGCATCCTGCATTTAACGCCAGGAGTTACCTACTTACTATAACCTAGAAAAACACCTTATCTCCTAAAATCAGCTGGTGATGGTAGAGTTATCTACTTCACTTGTTCAAAATATATCATCTATTATTGAATATTATGTTCTGCTGGCAGCAGAGATAAAAATGCCTGTTTGCTTTTTGCTGGGTATTGCAATTTGGGTCACATGAACACCTCCAGGGGAAGGTGAAGGAAGCAGAAATTGTACCTTTCCTGACAGTTTTACAGACTGTTAGACTGCTGCAAGGTTGTGGAGTGCAGACGAAACAGGAGGAATCACGGAAATTGCAGCATGCTAACAGCCTGCATTATAAAAAGAAATGGAAAGATACTGGAGAAGAGCAGGCAGCAGACAGGTAGACAGGCCTCAGACCTGAGAAAAAGACTACCCTTTCCCTGAGGACCCAGTATAGTCAGTGTCAAGATCATTACAACCAAAAAAAGCTATTGATAGTTGCTGGGGGGAGAGCAAGACTGAAACGAAAGATTTGTCCTTCAGTTTGCATGCTAAAGAAAGTGGAGAGTTGTTTTCAAACCTTTTATTTTATCTGAACTCAACCATTTTGTGTTTTTATATCAAAAGGTTATTGCTCTAGCTCATGTCCAAACATTGCTGGACTCAGTATACCATTTGTAAGCTGTCCTGATGTTTTTGTGAGCATGTTTTCAAGGAAAGATGCAGGAAGGTATACTCCTGACACAAGTTTTTGGGTACACCTCCTTGAAGGAACACAGCAGCCAGCCCCAGGAATGGTGAAGGCCCAACTGCTGTGCAGCAGCAGAAGAGAGGGCTCATGTGCAGGACAGGCCTGAGACAGAGATGCCATTTGCCATGTGTCAGCTACTGACTGTGTTTGTATATGAGACCTTCTAGATCAGTGGAGAAGGCTGGGAGCCTAGCTTTAGGTCCAGCTCCCAGTACAGTTGCCATCTATTTTATAAAAAGTGGTCAAAGATAATAGGAAGGGACAATAATAGTGTGATGAAAAAGGGACAGCCATTGCACTGAGGGCTTGACCTGGACATCTGGCTACCAAATTTACAAAGGGTCCATGTTACTCTAAGCATGAAATTGGCTGTTTCATACTTGCTTTTGCACACTTGCATTTTGCACACAAGTCAAGTGTGTCCTGCTGAAAGTCCTGCTTGGCAGTGTTGCAAATGTGTACAAAGATTTGTGGGTTAATTTTTAAAAGTGCCAGAAAAAAAAATGTGAACCTGACAGTGATAAAGAGATGCATGACTGAGGTGCTGAGATATGGGTATCTATTGCCATTTTTAAAAACCCAAGATGTCCTGGCAGACCACCTCGAAGTCTATTTCATGTCTGCCAGCCTTCTGCAGACATTTCACATCCCAAGGCCATAAAAAAAGGCTTATGTGTAGGCACCTGAATCCTACTCTCAGTATTTCAGAGAGACTTCTAAGAGAGTAATTATTATTCTTTGTCTTTGACTAAGCAAAATGTTTATTTAAGATAATTACAGCTAAATATGAATACGAGTCTAATTCTGCCAGTCCATATCATCCCACAAGGCAGGCAGGAGGTCGCGAAGGAATGGAAAAATCAGTAATAGCATCTTGATTGGAGCTCTCTACAACTCTTACATTAAATACTGGAAAAGAACTACCAAAATGGAGATTTGTCTTTCTAATTCTCTAACTCCAGAGTCAGACAAGAAGCTTCACAATTGTGAACAAGCTCCAAGATCTTCTCATTTCACATTCTGGCTCTCTGGTGGCTGAGATGAGCATAAACCAAATGCACAAACTTGTGAGACTGACTCTCAGATATGACAGCTGGTGGTAGACAGCAATTGGGCAAGTGCAGACAGGAAATTATTACCAGAGGCAGACAGGATGGCAGATATTGCAGTCTCCATCCTAAACTTCTTGTTCATTGGGGCACGTGGCAGATTTGGAACTGCTCTATAGTTATTTAAGAATACAGTGCATTAACTTGGTCATTTCTTCTACAGCTACGATGGTTTAATTCAGTTGCAGTCTGTCTGGAAAAGCAGACAGGAAGAAAAAGTATTGTGAAATACATGCCGCTTCTATCCTTAAGAGTTAAAAGCTAATGCCAAATGAGGTAGTTTGGGTTTCTTTTTCAGCTAACCTTTAAAACTAGTTCTGATCTGGACAGGCAAAGCATGCAAATACTGAAGAATATAAGAATGAACACTAACAATAAAGCCTCACGCTCCAAAATTGTATTTTATTTACTAACAGGAACAAATCATTAGTGAGATAATATTTACCCACAAATCTTTGTTTTCTAATTCCTTCCTTCCACTGCTGTTGTCTAACTACAAGATACTTTGTTTGAAAAAGGCTTTCTTAATACAACACACCATGAAGCACAGATTCCCAAATAGAAATGTAACTGAAGTCAGTCAGGGAGACAAAATGGTGGATCTGATGAACTAAGAACATGAAATTCCAACTTTGCAGTATAAAATGGTCACATCTTCCCCACTGTAAGCAAGGCACATGCAAATTGCTTTCAGCCATCTCTTCTCTGCAATTAAACCTGTTATATGACAACACCACACAGCATTAGCATTCCCTAAACAAATGTGCAAAACATAGGTGGTTAGTTATTGGAGAGAGGCTGCAGCATTGCATGTCAGCTTGCATCATGGCTGCATCAACTTGGGCTGAGCACTCAGAGGAAACCTGGTAAGAAAAGCAGACCTTTTGCTGCAGATTAGCATTGCAGTCCCTCCCCATCACTTTTCCAGAATCCACCTTTCTGTCACATGATGAGAGTGTGACATGGAAGAGAAGAACTTAGAAAAACAGGTAATAGCAGTATTATGAATGCTACTGCATGAAGCATTGTTTTGGAAGCCTTGGAAGCCTTTTGCTAAAGCCGTAGATAAGAAACTTAGCTTCCTCCAAACATTGAATAGAGAGTTACAACATATACTGAATAGATCACGCTGGAGAAAACTTTAACCAAATTCTCAAAGATGCTAATGGAAGTCATTCGATTAGTGCAGCATAATGTTAAAGAGAAGGTAAAACTGGATATTTCATAAACAGGTTATAAGATGCCATTACCTTTACTGCAATAAGAAGCATTTTTAAAAAGGTATATCCCATCTGGTGGCCATCACACACAGCATTTTAACAGACCCAAATACTGGTGCCAAAAAATGCACTTATCTGGAGCTTCCTCAGCACCAGGGACAATGTTTTCAAAACTGCTTGTGTGATGGCATGCTCTCACACCCAAAAATAAACATCTTTGTTTTTAAAAATGCAGTTGATCTAGAAGATTGTATTAAAGAGTAAAGGAAGCTAATACTTGTGCTTTCCAGTACTCTTTAAGAATGATGTCAGTTACCTTGTTTATGCTTATGCTGGGGCAGACACTTTAGGAACTTTCAACAATTACAATGCAAAATAGGTAATTCATTTACTAGAATCACCAACACAACCATCAGTTATTTTAATAAAGATATATGCTTGCCTCTAAAATTTAGAAGATATGCTTCACATTTTATATGACTTAAATCCGAGTCTACCATTTCATACACATTAACTTTTCAAGTTTATGCTACACCATAATTTAATGAATCTTCTGCCATTACAAAAAATATTCCCTTAAACTTTTTGCAATGTTGAATTTCTGGATTTTTAACTTTTTAAAATTAACTACTACTTTTCCAGGAGTTAGTCTGGTACGAGACTTATTTTCTGACATGCTTTGCAACACCACAGCTAGAAAGAAATTATCACATATGTTGCTCTTTTTTACTGGTCAAGTACGTCCAGCAGTTTATACAATACATATTTTGAGAGAGTGGTTACAGATCTCTATCATTTAACTAGGAATACTCTTTTATATTCACTTACATCTCAAGACAGGATACAGCAGTTTTGTATCTAATTGACAAATGCTTTTTTGTGTGTTCACCTTGCCCCTCATGAATACAGTCCATGATACCTTTTCCACCGGTGAGGCACAAAGATGTGGAAAAGTGGAAAGTACGTACCACCTGAGTAAACAAAGAATAATAGGAGGCCTCTCCCATTCATTCTCCTTCAACAAAGAAGCTACCGTTTTTGAACTTTCCTAATTCCCTTGACTAACCCAAGAAACTGACTCTTCCTTCTAGTCCCAAACTATACTATCACTGGTCATTACTAAGTAGAATAGATGGCTGTGGGTTTCAGGGTGATGGATAATACAAATGATTTGGGGTTCATTAAAAACAGGGGAAAAATGGGGAGCTAATTTTGACAAGAGAATGAATTTAAAGGTCTCAGGAAAAGGGAAAGAATATAAGCAAGGAGGCAGAAATGAGACAAGGAAACAAGTATGAATGTTCTGGAAAAGAAAATAAAAAGATCCTCAGGAAGGGGAAAGTTATGCAACAGTGAGGATGGGGTGGCGGGGGGCTGGAGCAGAAGCAAGGGGGCATGCCAGCAACAGACACTGGAAAAAGTTCCTGAAAAAGGAATAGTAGGGCAAGTTTACAACACTTGTACTTGCATGAAAATTTTATTCCCTCTAATATTCATTTTTTATTATTTGCTTATTGGCCATAAAGAAATCTACAAAGTCTTTGAGCCTGCTAGTATTACACAGAGCAGAGAATCCCTCCACAAGCAACAAGATCATTATCATAGCTGTTATCCTAGTACATACAACCAGATTTGATCAACACCTTGAAAAAAGGCCAACGGGATTGTTTTCCAGCCCTTCTCTTGGAGGAAAAAAAAAAAAGACAAAAACACAAACCAACAAAATAATAATAATTATAAAAAAAAAAACCTACACCTATCCTAGACATGTCATAGAAACCCAGTATCCAGTAGCCACAGCTGTAGACAGGTGATGTCTCTGCTGCTGAGTAAATGACCAGAGATTGAGAGAAAGTAGAATCATAGAATCATAGAATATCCTGAGTTGGAAGGGACCCTTAAGGATCATCAAGTCCAACTCTTGATACCGCACAGGTCTACCCAAAAGTTCAGACCATGTGACTAAGTGCACAGTCCAATCTCTTCTTAAATTCAGACAGGCTCGGTGCAGTGACCACTTCCCTGGGGAGCCTGTTCCAGTGTGCAATCACCGTCTCTGTGAAGAACCCCCTCCTGATGTCGAGCCTAAATTTCCCCTGCCTCAGCTTAACCCCGTTCCCGCGGGTCCTGTCACTGGTGTTAATGGAGAAAAGGTCTCCTGCCTCTCGACACCCCCTTACAAGGAAGTTGTAGACTGTGATTAGGTCTCCCCTCAGCCTCCTCTTCTCCAGGCTGAACAGGCCCAGTGACCTCAGCTGTTCCTCGTACGTCTTCCCCTCCAGGCCTTTCACCATCTTCGTAGCCCTCCTCTGGACACTCTCCAACAGTTTCATGTCCTTTTTGTACTGTGGTGCCCAGAACTGCACACAGTACTCGAGGTGAGGCCGCACCAGCGCAGAGTAGAGCGGGACAATCACCTCCCTTGACCTACTAGCGATGCCGTGCTTGATGCACCCCCGGACACAGTTGGCCCTCCTGGCCGCCAGGGCACACTGCTGGCTCATATTCAACTTGCTGTCAACCACGACCCCCAGATCCCTCTCTTCTAGGCTGCTCTCTAGCGTCTCATCGCCCAGTCTGTACGTGCAGCCAGGGTTTCCCCGTCCCAGGTGCAGGACCCGGCACTTGCTCTTATTGAACTTCATGCGGTTGGTGATCGCCCAGCTCTCCAACCTAAAAGTAGATAACCTTCAATTCACCAGTTTACTGGTCCTTAGGTGTCAACGCTCCTGATAAGTTCATTAAGTCAACAAGCAGTCCTGCAATCTATTAGCTACATCTCTTCATGTTTATAGTGCTGAAATGTGTAATTAATTGTATGCTGTTGTTACATTATTTGTTCTGCAGTCAAAAAAGCTAATCCATTTCTGTGTTCCAGCTAGTTAGCTAGCCTGGGAATCTTTGTATATGTTGATCATTTAATGCTAAACAAGTGGGTTATTGACATTTAAAGTCATCACAAAAGACTCTTATAACTCAAAAAATCTGTTCCTGTGAGTACTTTCAAAACAGCTGACCTTAATGCGAGTGATTGCATGAATCCAAAAGAAAACACAGTAAGAGAAGTCTAGCTGGAAATTTCAACAATCTTTTAATCCTCTCCCAATTCTTTATATTACCATAATTCTTCAGGAAATCCACCATCAAAATTAGGCAATTGCAAACAGATGTGTGGTGTATTTTAAGCTGTTGTCAATATCCTGGTTACCAAGCTAAAATCCCAAAAAGCACAAAAAACATG
The DNA here is from genome assembly GCF_964034855.1 of Anser brachyrhynchus. NCBI lineage: Eukaryota > Metazoa > Chordata > Aves > Anseriformes > Anatidae > Anser > Anser brachyrhynchus. The sequence goes on from NC_137694.1 coordinate 72,648,992, forward strand.
AACAAAGGGTGGTAGGTAACAATGTTCCCTGATTTACTCAGTTCAAGTAACAGGAACCATATACTATCAACTTTATTAGACACAATCCTGCTTATGGATCAAGGTGGTACTGTAGACACTTTTTTTTTTGTCTTCTCTTGGAATAAAAATCACTCATTCTTGACAATGGAATCAGTATATGAACTTCTAATCACTTGAAGAAACACTTCATACCAGCCAGCAATTGATAATGTAAATGTAATAGTATGAATGTAACTACAAAATCAGTTAAGGCTTGCAATAAAGTTTTGAACACAACAGAGATGTCTACATTTCAAGGTTGAATACATGCCACTAAGCTGAATATACAACCAATATGAATTACATCACGAATGAAACTATGTACTCTTGATGTATGAAATATGTCCAAATATTTACTTTACGTTCTATTCCTACATAGGTAGATTTTGAGTACATGTAAATCTATATTTGCTATTGCCACTATTCCTTCAGCTGGAAAAATGAATAGGTATAAACCAAGAGAAAAGGAAAAATATGAAAATAAAGAGGAAAAAAACTAGGATAGAATATTATTTTCAGATGATATAATGTAAACAAATAATTTCATCAAGATTAACATCTTTCTTATAAAAACAACAAAGTGAAAGTGTAACTGAGAGTCTGAACCTAAAAACATTCAAAGTGGGCATCACCTCAGATACCTGAATCAGTCAAAAAGTCAGGCATCTATTCTAAGACCTCCACTCCACCTTTTTATGCTGTCCATCATTCCAGAGGCAAACTCATTCTGCCTATTCAGAGCGCCAATTTTAGGATGGCATGACTCACCACTTCCCCTGACTACAAAGGGAGAGGCACCAAACAGATGGCTAAAACCACATGACAAAAATCTGTTTGTTTTTTTTCTTTATGTTAGTATGTCTTCCTATTTTCCCTGGATGACTTCAGAGACACAGTGAAGAGCTACATCCAGTGCGAGCTGATTCAATTCTGAAATCTGTCTCTTCCAACACCATATCCAGCTCTTCTTGAAAAGTCTTACATAAAAAGAGAGTTGTAAAACACATGTTTATTAATATTGCTCTTAATGAAGCACCAAGAGTATTAAGCACTAATCACTTGTAAAAAAGATGAGAAACCTTTCACCAATTGATTTATGCATGTTTTATTCTGGCTTAACATTAAAAATATTTTACCTTTTTCATCATAATATAAAAATGAAGAAAAAAGCTCCCTGAGTGTCTGAAAAAAGTTCTGTACATACTCTAGGATGATAACCACTTTTGTTTGGTTTGTTGTTCAGGCACATAATTTTAGAAAGGGATATTCATGGAAAAAAATCAACTGGGGAAGAGACAATGACTAAAAATGTTTTGAGAAAAATGTAGTTTGTGAAAAAGATGTTTTATGTCTTCTTTGCAAAGCAAATGAACCAAACCACAAAAAAAATGGAATTTTTATATTACAGTAAATTTTATATTAAGCTTCATGAGAAATATTTATTAAGTGAGGCATTGAAGAGAGAGAGAGAGATCCCCTCATAGTTCATCACCATTCCATCAAAACTGATGCATAATTAGGTAGAAAGGCACAACAAGCCATGAATTTCACAATAAAGGCAAACGAATAACACTATTTTTTTTTCATAATGCCATGATAAAAAACTGTAAGCATGAACCTGAATGTTAGACCCTTCCTTCAGGTAGTTCAAATTTATATTTACTCTCTCTTCAAGTTTGCACAATACTCCTTTTCTCTACAAAGGTTCTTTCTTCTCCATTTAGTTTCCTACATCAGTTTTTTAAAATTGTAACTGCTTTCTTTTTTTTCTTTTAATCTAGAGTCTCTCCCAACTTTCTAAATAACTAAATACATTTGTCTTTCTGAAGACAAATTATAATGTCCTAGCAAGAAAAGTTCCAAACATAACCATGTAAACCCAGTAACTATAGGAAAGACCATTCAATCCAACTTCACTAATAACCTTTGGGTAAAATTGCAGAAGTCTGCTCAACAAGAAGCAGCAGTCTAAGCCTGCTGTGTCAAGCAAGTAAAGAAAAATACCATTATGGCAGAGATTGGGATAGCACGCTGCACCTATTCTAAAATAATGGAGGCTTTCTCATAGGTACCTAGGACGTCAAATACCTGTCTTCATGGTGAAATCTGGACACTGCTTGCTTATGTTCCAAATGGCAATCTGAGTCAGGCACTTGATCAGTCCTAAAACAAGGTGTAAGAAAAAACAGCAAAGAGAAAAAGTCCCATCAGCATCCACATTTGCAAAAGATATTTTCAGTGCCATGCTATCAATCACTTTGCTCTTGTGCGCTATTTATCATTTAGTTTGCTCTATGACAGAAAAGGCAAAAAACATGCAGACCTCATTTAGGCTTATCCAGTTCAATGGTGAGATCTGAAGAGACTTAAGTCTGCGTATGATTGAAACATACTGTCATAAGCATTATGCCAAACACTAGCTATCATCCTGGCACTGTACATTGCCACATATTTTTGTATACTACTTGATAGAGAATTTCCAACCAATATACCCATCTGTCATGTAAATGAAAATAATCCCATAAAAATAAAACACGGAAAATATGCTTGCAAAGCTATAACAAAGTTGTTTGTCTGTAACTATTAACATTTGAATTTTTATGAATGTCTAACCTAAAAACTAATATCTTGTTATGCATTATCAATTAGGAGTAAATATTCAGTGAGCAGTTGGTTTTACAAAACCATATCTTAAGCCTACTTGAAGACTAGGGCAATTTCTACAAAGTTTAAAGCATTTTTACATAAAGATATGTTGACAGTAGTTTCTTAAAAACAACGCTGAAGCTGAAAACTCTAGACTCAAAACAGTCTGGTATACATTATAATTCAATCTTGATCTAGGAGATCAAAAGGCTATTGCCACAAAACTTATCTGTAGCAATAAATCTTCAGAATCAAGGTTAGAGTTGTTCACAGCCAATGGAGCAGAACAAAAGACAACATTTAGGGACTGGGCAATTTGCTTATGACAGTGACAGAATCAATTTGCTATAGATAGCTTGCTTCCTTCCCCTGCTACTGGACATTTTGGCAACTGTTTATTTTTAACTTGGACCTCATACTTACCACATCTGGAAATTTAAACAATACTCTACCAATATTTAAAGATAATGGAGGACTACATAAATTCAGTATAGAAGGTGAATACCTAAGAAGTCTATGTTCAGTCAAAGTTTTGACATTTTACTGAATTCAAGCTCTAAAGCTCTAAAATGTTTTGATTACATAAAACATGCTTGAGCTGTCAAAAAGCACTTAGTTGTAACCTATGAAAAGTACAGTGGACAAAGCCTGTCCCAAATAAAGGTGGCTCTTTTTCTTCCAAGGGACAATGAACTTGTACTCAATTTAGAGGTGAAAAAAATACACTGAAGGAATATTTTTATATTTGGTAAAACTAGATATCTTGTAAAATTAAATATCTAAATCCAGTTCTTAAATATTGACCTTACATAATAAGAGCCTAACAGTTTATACTAAAATGATACTAAATCTGAATGAAACCCTAGGTAAACATTTATACTATTATGAGTCATAAAAAATACATGAACTACATTAACTTTGTCCAAACTACTGAAATATTTACAGGATAATGAGTTTTTTCAGTGTAAAACACTAAGATGAAGCAGACTTTAAATGATGTCTTTTGGATGCTATGCCATACAGAACATGAGTTGTAGAATAATTTTTTACTATCCTAAATATCTAACAATCTGTCAATTACAGTCATTCTCCAACACAAAGTTAGCTAGGAAGTGTTAGCTTACATCATCTTTTTCATGAAAGAACATAAATATTATTTCCTAGGCAGGTCAACATAAAAGAAACAAAAAACCTAACGTTATTAGGTACTATAGTTTAACCTACCAACCAAAATTACTCTGTGATGGCAAAAAAAGGTCTGGTATCCATTTGATACTCCTTGACAAACTAAAACATCTATGCATCATGAATAAACCATGGGGATGCTAATGGCACTATGATCCTCATGTCTCCAGGGTATCTGCAGAAATCCATTATGAGTTGCTAGTGCTACACAAATTGTATAAAATTCAGTGAAAAACTTTAGAGTTGGTAGCTCAATCCTTGCTGTCATCAGATAACTCTCTGAAACTAATCATCACAGTTAGCAACTTCATGAAGAATCCCAGAAAAGAAAGAGGATCTGAACTACTTAATTGTGGGAATTATCTGTTGATCTCCTGTATTTCCTACAGGTTACCATTTCTAAGCAGGAAATCTTAATTTAAGAAAGAATCCCCAATCATTTTCTGAATACATTAGGCTCTTCCTTATCTGAACTGCAGTTGATGTAAAGACAGTATCCCAAAGGAAAAGATTCTCATTTCTCTTATTCATGTTTTTTATTAGAAAAAAAAAAAGGGGGGGCAAATAAATTGTTGAAAAAAGCTATATGATATAGCAGAAAACCTAGTCAGTGCAGAGGACTGGTGAAAGATGTTCAACACGAGCTAAAACTGTCTTGATAGAATATTCAAAAATGTCCCAACAGCCAGTAAGAGAGAACTGCCTGCAGCCTTCAATCCATTTGTAAGTAAAAGTCTGGACATTTCTCAAGAAAGAAACTATACAAAGAGCCCTGTAGAAAGGGGGAGGAAGTCCTCTTCATGCCTTTTGAATTTCACCTTCTACAATTAGACACACTACACTGAAAAAAATCATTGCTGGTTCAACTTGCTACTATGGAAACTGTACAGGGTAGCTATTCCCCCTTGGCAATGGAGATACTCTGATTACAACAGTTGAAGGAAAAGTAAAGTTGTATTTGTTTTCACCTGATCTAAAGAAAAATCTTACTTCAGCATTCAAAGCAATCCAAAACTGTTCTTCCACAAAAACAAGTTGGAAGTGGCCTTTCTAAAGCACATAATTTCTTACCATTATACTTTTGGTGTAAAAAGGACAGAATAAAATAAGTTATTTCAATTAAAAATTAAAATAGGGAAGGAGTAAAAGACAAAAGGTGAATCAATATTATCAAAAACAATACTGACAAACAGTGTCTAAGTTTCATAAGTATTTAATAGGTATATAGTCCAGGCAAATTGCACTGAGTTTGAGGGGTTGGTAACAGCTTATTATTTCAAATCAATCTTTATATAATCAATCTGCATATCTTCCACAACACAAATTGCATATATAGTTAAAATACAAAACCATAAATCCTGGTTATTCCTACTGTTCCTTTACCATACATTGCCATTAATGATCCCATATTAAAGAAACACTCACTGAACTACAACCATACCTGCCTAAAAGCAGCCATGAAATTCTCAGTATTGCAGTTGTTCTAGGAATACTTCTTGTCCACTCTTCAGTAGGACCAGTTACCTGCATAGTTTTTTATCTTCCCTCAGCACACTAAAGAGTACTGCCCGTGACATGACAGACAACTGAAGACTACTCCTGGAACACATTTCAAGAAAAAAAAAAAAAAAGAAAAAAAAAAGGACTGACAAGCATTTTCTTTCTCAGGACTTGAAAGAACTCAATATACATACAATGGTTTTATTTGCAATGGTCACAGGAAGTTTTGCTTTAAAAAGGAAGACTCCTAGTTGTGTGTGGGTACAAGTAAAGTTTCTCTGCTTCCAGTGTAGTTGATAAATTGTTCAGACTCCAGTTCCCCATAGAGAAATACGACCTCTGTAATTGCTGTCAAGGTCAATGAGAACAGGGTAAGTGCTTAAGTGCCGGACATATAATTTACATCAGCCTGGAGCAATTTTAACATGAATTTTCAACTTTTTCAACCTGTTTGTTTAATATTTATTCAACCAATACAGTTTTGAAAAATAGAGATTTTAAAAAAAAATAAAGTTTTAATGTGAGTCTGTTTGATGACAACTGCTTTCAAATGTGTGTGCTGCCTTTTTTTGCAACCACCTATTACAAGGTTTAGATCTGTGGATTTGAATAATTAAACTGAAGTCAAATGGCATCACTTTCTCTTTTGAAATATCAACAAGTCCATGGGAAAAAAAAAAAAAGGCAGAACCATAAATGGTAACTTCATTTCCTCACAATTTCAGGATATATTTTCTGTGCTGTTAGCTAACTGCTGTTAACATTTATTGAATTTAGCTGAAACATCCCAATTCTGATACACAATCTGCAAAGTTCAGTCTCTGGACTACATCTGTTAACAAAATGCTGCTAAGAGAAAGCAGATTTATTTAGGTTAGAAGGGAATGTGTTCCCAATGGATTCTGGTAACAAGGCTGCATTGGTAGTGAAATGATAGATACCTGCAAGGATGAATTTTGACCCAAATATAGGCTTTATTTACCATTTCTATTTAACACCTCCTAAAATTCCACTTGAAGCTGTTCTAAGATGAAAGAGACCTGGTACACTAATGGAATAAAACTGATACACAGTTCATTATGTGAACCAAAAAACCACTGCTCTTTATGATATTAAAAAGGGGAGGGGGGGAGGGGAAGGAACCAAAAGAAAGACTGTTAGTGACAACAGATACCAGAACAAGCAAAGTTTACTGCCGTGGAAAAGGGAAAAATGCAAAAAGATGAAGTTCAACTTCTTTGCCAGCAATGTGTGCTTGCAGCCCTGAAAGCCAACCGTATCCTGGGCTGCATCAAAAGCAGCATAGCCAGTAGGGCGAGGGAGGGGATTCTCCCGCTCTGCTCTGCTCTCATGAGACCCCACCTGGAGCGCTGCATTCAGCTCTGGGGCCCCAGAACTAGAAGGGCATTAAAACATTAGAACAAGTCCAGAGGAGGGCCCTGAGGATGATCGGAAGGCTGGAGCTCCTCTCCTGTGAAGACTGGCTGAGGGAGTTGAGGTTGTTCAGCCTGGAGAAGAGAGGGCTACCAGGAGACCTTACAGCAGCCTTCCAGTACCTAAAGGGGGCCTACAGGAAAGCAGGAGGTGGACTCCTTGTCAGGGAGTGTAGTGATAGGACAAGGAGTAACAGCTTTAAACTAAAAGAGGGTAGGTTTAGATTAGATATAAGGAAGAAATTCTCTACCCAGAGGGTTGTGAGGCAGTGGAACAGGCTGTATTTCCCCTTATAGATCTCACTGAGGTTTCTCTCTCCCCATTTTTCCATCATGTCTAGGCCTGCCTGAATTGTGGCACCACCATCTGGAATTCATCCGCTCCTCCCAGTTTTGTGTCATCTGCAAACTTGCCAAGGGTGCACTCTGTCTCACCATCTAGGTCTTCAATGAAAATGTTAAATGCTATGGGCACAAGCACTGACCCCTGACGTACACCACTGGTAGACCTGCCACCATCTGGACTTCATGCCACTCATCACAACTCATCTCCATTTAGTCAGTTTTCAATCCACCCGTCTACTTATCTTACCTAAACTTCATCCTCTTGTCTACTAGGATATTATGGGAAAGAGTGACAAAAGATTTACTAGAGTCAAGGTAAACAGTATCCATTGCTCTCCCTTCATCCATCAAACTAGTCATCTCATCATAGAAAGATATCAAGTTGGTTAAGCATGATTTCCCCTTCATAAATCCATGATGGCTATTTCCAATAACGTTCTTGTCCTTCACATTTCTGAAAATGGCTTCCAGGATTAGTTGCTCCACCATTTTCCCAAGGACTGAGGTGAGGCTGACTGGCCTGTAGTTCCCCAGATCTTCTTTCTTGCCCTTCTTTAAGATAGGAGTGACATTTACTTTATTACAGTCTTCAGGAACTCCCCCCCTTCCCTCCCCAATTACTGTAACTTTTCATAGATAATTGAGAGTTGCCTTGCAATGTCGTTAGCCAGACCCCACAGTACCCCTGGGTGCAGTCCGTCAGGCTCCATGGGCTTACATACATACAGTTTAAGTGTTCCCTAACCTGATCCCATTCCACCAAGAGTGAGCCTTCCTTGCTCCACACTTTTCCTCAGGTCTCAGGGGCCATGGATTCCTATAGACATGTCTTTATATTAAGGCATATCTTAACATAGTGACCAATACTAACGCGTTTCTAAATCTAAACCTATTCACAACTCTTCTCCATAAAAGACTGCACATGAACAGTACTATTTTCTTCCAGTATTTCTCTACATGTAGTTATTTTTAGATAGCAACTGCCATTGCAGTTCACGACAATAAAACAATACATAGTAAAGAAATACCACTAATACTTCTGAAATCAACAGAAAGTTTACAGAAAAGCAATTCCATCAACTGAACTATTTAAAAAATCAGCTTAAAAAACAAGACAAAGCAGTGTTAGGTTACAGGAAAACTTATCCTGATTTTAGATGAGCCTTAGAGTGACTATACCAATTACTTCTGACAGTAAAAACCAATTTTACCCTCACATCTGAGTTTTTTGATAGAGTTCTTTCCTAATGTGGATATTAAGGCCACAAACAGATTCAGAGTAATTTAAAGATTAAAAATAGAGATATACCAAAAACTACAACGTGTCTCATATGAAGCCCACTAGAAAAAGCACTGTCAAATTGTTACAATAAAATCTGTGCCCTTTCAATGAACTGAAAGCTTAGGGTCAATCAAGCTCAATCAAGTTTATTAATATATAAACATAGTAATAAGTCAAGCAGTCAAACTATTTTACATAGATTCTTTTTTCATGCTGTCCCTCTCCCATCCAAACAGGCTGAAGTTGCATTACATTTAATTGATACAGTTCTTGTGAAAGTAGTTCTGAAACAAATATGTATTTCTCAGCCATGTGACTGCAAAACTACACAATAGATGGCCTGAATTTAAAATTACATGTGACAATTTTTGTTATTCTCAGGGAGGACAGAAAGAGAAAATAAGTACATTAGCAAATTTGGATCAATGGGAACAATACAGAGCAACAGAATGAGAGACGGAGATTCTATCAATACTGTAAGATCAATGCTTTTCACAGTGCCATCTGGCAAACATCGTTTAACGTAACATTAAGGGGAAGTATGAACATGATACACAGACATACGCACTTCCAGATTCTGTGGTTACTAAATTAATTTCTAATGAAGGCTTGGAAAATGCCTTCAGGAATACTGCCAGGTAAGATTCTGACAGACACTTTGCAAGATCATGACAACACGCCTAGTAACTATTGAGATACAAGAAATTCTGCTGTGCCTGACTTCGATTAAAGACAAACTTTGAAATAAAGAATCTTTGTTGTATATGCAAGAAGGCTGCAGCAAATTACACACATGCATCATAAGTACCAGAAGTGTTCTTTCACACATGGAAAAATATTGTCTATTGAGGACAAAAGAAAGTATGGATCCAAAATCTGGGTGCCAGACATGCCATAAAACTGCACAAAAATATGAACAGAGGAAGAAGAAAAAAAAAAAAAACACAAGCAAGCAAGCAAGCAAACAAAACCCAAAGAACTCAAAGACACACAGTGACCAGCTGCAACAAGCCAACAAATATCTCAATAAGAAGCCAAGTTTTTCCCCAGCAATAGCTAGAAAAACATTGTCAATTCCGGGACTTAGTGCAGTCAGAAAAGAAGGAGAGCCCCAAAATGTAAGAGGCTTATTATGGAAGTGACAAGAATGACCTTCCCAAAAATCAGCCTGTGAAATTGCATTGATTCTCAGTATGCAGAAAATCAAACTAATGAGTGCTATTTTTATTGTTGTTGTTGCAAATATTAAGGGTGTTCCAACCCACTCTTGCCCGTCCTCCCCAAAACCCAACAGTCACCAAAATTCTTTCTAAGGAAAGCCCTCGAGAACAGATCTATCCATATGGGGATGGGTCCATCAAGCACACTAGCACAACTAAATAACTGTCCCAAAAGTCCATATGTAATTATAAGATGTTTACTAACCACTCAGAAGTGTCACTATCAATGTGATGCTGAAATGAAGGGAATTAAGTTTCTTCAGTGTTCTTCGCTGCAAGTCTCTGTATTCAAATTTTGTAATAAGTCTTTACTTCTGTGATCTTAATCTAAAAATTCAGAACTGTCATTAATCACCACAGTATCTGCAGAGAAAATATCTTTCATCATAGAGTAATAACCTTATTTTGCATGTTTGCTTTCATTTCGTATCAGTTACAAAGACAAAGAATCAGATACCAGCATTTGCTTCGTTCTTTGACTTTTCACTTTTTTTTAATGAGTCAAAAAGGCCACTAAGAAAAGCCCACCCAGATACGGGTAAACAATATAAACAAATCAAAATTGTAAGATTAACTACAGCAACAACTTCTCATGACAATTGTAACAGATTTTAACAGTTACTCTGGATTTATCTTCTATCGGAAAACACCTGTAACACATGTACATTTGTTTTGTTGGCAGGGGAACCCCGAGTTTACAGACATAATGGAAGGATCCTGTTGGAGAAAGACTGACAGACATGGCCAGAACACAGCCACCAAGCAGAAGGTAATAACCTTCAAGAGAACAGTAAGTCTTGTGGTTTGCCTTAAGCAGGGATGTTGATGGCAACAAAACATAGAAGACCAAGGTAGAACTCAGCTAACCTCCCAGTAAGTATAAAGATAAATGTATTTGCTATGTATGCTCAGTGTGTATTTAGGAATACTTTTTAACTCCCCTAGAGCATGTCTGGACATGCAATCACTTCGGGAACAAAATAATAATATTCCTGGCTTTTCTATGTGGCAGTAAAATAAAGCATCAATATGCTTTTCAATTACTATTTACGTATTATGACTCATTCAGTGTTGCTTCCGTGCCATTCTTCCATACCTATAAAGGGAGGAAATAGCAATGCCATTCCAAAATGAATGAGTGACAGTTATTCAAAGGAAGGAGGCCATATACAGACACCATTCAACGGCACTACACCTGCCTCCTGTAGATCTGAATCAGACCCAAAATACCAAACCAGGAGAGAAAAAATAAGCTATTTGAAAATAAATTTATTAAAAATAGTGTATTATAAGACATAATAATGATAACTATTCTCTGGATACTAAGTACGCTTCACACTTACACTGTGTTTTTTAACTGAGGCTTACAAATTAATACAAAATAATTACACACGTACTGCTATACATACATAAAACCTGAACATCCAATAGATCTTTGACTTCATTTTTACCCAGGAATATGGAGCAGTTCAACAGAGTAAAATGACTTGCTCATGGTTTCATCTCAAACCTATGACAAAACCAGAAATACTGACCTCCCCATTATCATTACTTCACTTTAATGTTGCTGCTTTAAAGTAATATCTACTTGCTGCAAAAACTTTGACTTGGCTCCCCAAACTTTGCTCAGGGATTGGGAGTTAACTGACAGGACACTAAGCTCCCAACCACCTAACAAAATGAACTGCAGCACTGTTACATTTACTAGATGCAGCACCGCATGCTCTATATCCATGCAACTACGATAGGAAGAATTCAGCATCATTATTTAAGTCATGCTAAAGGGGACCCTCTGGCTCCAAGTGACTGACAGCTCCAGCCGCCAAGAGCTCAGACACCACCTTTAGTGCAACTAAGAGAGGCTCTGTGGTTCCTCCAGCTTCAGTGCTTGGAACAGATACAGGATGCCCCAGATTCCCATAGTATGGATGGCCCTGAGTGAGGACGATGACAATAACAAACACAGAACAACTTTCTCCACTCTGAGGCATAAATAAGAACAGACCTACCGGTTATGAAAAGGGAAGAAAACTGCAGTCCAAAGCAAATTTTGTGTAATTTAGTAATATAATATTCCCAAAGAACCTTCCTATTTTTCAGATGCATTTAAGACCTTCCAGTATGTAAGTCTGGTTCATGTTCTTGTGATACGGATCTAATTTCGATAAGTATTAATGGGACACTTCACTGCCTGAAGACAGATGGCAGTTTAGGAGCTTTTTCTCTCCTCTCTGTCTGGTCTTCACAGAGACACATGCTCAAAAACCAACAGGATCTGAAAGTCATTATAGTTTCTCTAATTTTCCTGCCTATCTGCCTCCATTTACTGCCCTTTTGTGCTTCAGTCATGGTAAATTCAGGATGTAATATGCAATTTACCAACTCCTTCTGTGAGCTTTAGCAAGTCTGCTTCTTAAAAATAGGAGGGGGGAAGAAAAATGAATTCTGCTACCATCATTTCTTTGGGTTCCATATAGATTCATACATGGGTGGTGATAAGAGACCTATGCTTTACAGCAGGCTTCATGGACTCTCCTAGCAATGATTTCTTTACTGCACAAGTTAAGTGATAATGTACATTATTTTGGCTGTTACTTCTGTAATTTTCCAACAAAATCTACCTTTGCCTATAAGTACAAAACCTGCCTTTACATAAAACCCTCTTAAATGAAGATTCTGTTAAAGAAAGTGAGTCTCTCTCCATAGTTGTGAAGAAGAAAAGGGCTTTGCAAAGGGAAAGGTGGCAAATTGGGTAGATCCCTGACAAAGAGGTATTACAGTTCTTTACCAATATGGGGGGGGGGGGGGGGGGGGGAGCTGGTAACAGGACTTTGTTGACACAGAAGATTATTGAGAAGTACAGAGAATAACTCCAGCACGAGGCTGAGAGAAAACAACTTACTAGATACAGATGCTGAGAATCTCGTAAGGAGGGAAGTCAGACAGCACAAGGAATGAGCAAATAGATAGCAGAGCAAAGAGCAAACAAAGGCACGAGGACAACGTGCATACAATCTACAGATACAGAGGCATGTCACAACATACATGGGGAAAAGCAACATGGTAAAGGATGTGGGAAAGGTATTCGGGAAATTACATCAGGTAAAGAGAGGTCCTACGACAGATTTTGATAGAGCATGGATGCTGCATGCTGCCTGACATGCAAGATTTACAGATGATTTTTAGGTAAATTGCGACAATTCTCACATGAATTTTTTATTTCAGGGCAACATGAAATGACCAACTTTATGCTTCTCTCAGTCTATGATGTGTTGCATCATTTAAATAAAGGCATTTTGAAAGGATTGGTTTTCAACATCAGTAAAAGTAACATATTGGGGGATGTAGGTAGACAGCACTTAAATCGACATGATTGCAACTGAACAAAATGTGAAGCAAATAAACCATTTAGTTGCAACTACAGAAAGCAATTTAGCCACTGGAATTCCATGCTGATTTTCTCCCTTCTTGGACAAGAGGAATGTGAAAACCTGCTACTGTCATATAAAACACAAAAGAGCATCTGTTAAAATACTGCTCTCTGATCTTAAATGGTCAGGGTTGCGGAGAACAGCTCTGCTTTTAACAGAAGAATGAAACAAATCACTGGTTTCTTCAGTTCTTACTAGACTTCAAGTTCACAAACAACAGTAAATGTAACAATATTATATATACGTAACAACATTATATGTAAATGTAACAAACAACTGTAAATGTATTGTTAACTTAGTAATTACTGTGTATAAAATACAATGAAGCTCATCAACTCAATGATCTAATGGTAGTACAACTTCTTTGGGACAGTATTAGTATTTTTGAATGGTCACATAAATGCCGTTCCTCTCCATGTTTCAGCTGAAGACAGGAAATCTGTTACATGCAATTACATTACCAAGCACAGGACAGTATCAAAGGATGTAGGAGACAGTAAATGAAATAACATTAGTCATTTATTATGGAAGTAAAAATAGGCATTTTAAAATTTAAAAATGTTACAAAATATGCAATAATTTCCAGCAGATTCTAGCACTGTTGTTGCATAAAATAATCACAGTATTTTGCAGACTATACATGATTTTAAACTTGAGTACAGTCCACAGCCTACTGAGAAAAACACACACAAGCTGCATACGTTAGCCTCCAAAATATATATAGCAATATATAGTAAGTTTTTCTGTTTTGCATGAATCCTGCACACCAGGAGTTGGTGCACATTACTTCTTTGAGAGATAAAATATACACCCTCATAAAGCCATTTCATAATAACTATTTGGTAATTTTTTCCTTAGGAAATCTTACAGGCTAAATAGTGAAATATAGACTGAAAAGCTCCAGGGTACTGGTAGTACATAGGCAGAGAGGAGGAACTCTCTTCACAACTCACTTAGCTCAGAAAGGTCAATCAGACACTTGCTAGCAGGAAAGGCATCCCATAAATAGAGTGATGATTTGATAAGAGATTATGGATAGTTTTGTACAGAAACGGAAGGCAAAGTCCCCAAAGGGTATGTTGTCAATTTAGGTCTATCGGACCCAAAATGACTAAAGATCTTGTTTGCTAATAAGCAAGAGTGACAGCTCTTTTCCCTTGTTCCATCTTGGGTTTCTGGGTTTTTAGTTCTGTTAACTATTAGTTTTTAGTATGCTTATATACTGTTTGTGATGACTGGTCCCCTTGGATATGCAATTATTCTTCTGTATTCTCTGATTCTATGCCAAATTTCAATTAAAAATACAGCAACTTAACACACAAGTAAAGACTTCATATTGAACCCAAACTCTTCAGAAAAAAAGCCTTTGATCAGAAAGCATACCAGCTCAAATACTAGTGAAATTATTCCCTCATTTCATCAGTGTTTTCATAAGCCAAATATTGATTTTACAGATACCTTCAGAAAACTAATAAATGGTCATGAACATCAAAGCAAATTCTCAGTTTTTACATAAGAAAATGTTGGCTGATTCTTCATGTTGTACTCACCAAGTTGTAATTGGAAATATCTGTGGTAAAAGTCACACTGAATCCCCTGCTAAGTTTTCTCTACAGGGGAATATATATAATATTTTATTATGTATAATCTGTGTATATGGTGATACGTCTGTTTATAACAAGCAATATAAAAAGGATTAAGTAAGATTTGTGATAAGGATTTGTGCATGATTTGTTCCAGTTTAGCACTTTTTACGCACTATGACATCATAGTTAATTCCAAACCTCTTGATATAGTTAACCTGATTTGTAAGAGTATCATATTCCCACTGGGGTACAAGAGAAACAGAATACTAAATATCACAGCTGAGACCCTTCCCAAAGGCACCATCAAATATTACATTAAAGATCTTAAGCTGTAATAACCCCAAATCCCAGCCATTAACAAACCTTCACACAGAATGTATCCGCTTACTGTTTCAATAAGATGTTTCTAATACCAGAGCTGCACAGATACCCATACAAACAGATGACTCATTTCACCTCATCACCATCCGTGTACATAAGAGACAGTAGAATTGAATCTAAGGAAGAACAGCTATTATTAACAGGTTGCATTAATTACCTTACTCATGACATAAGTAATTCTGCAAAATAAGGAACACATGAGACTTCAGCACAGAATCTAACTTCTACTGTGTCAGTGGCAGCCAACTCACACATAGCCCTGTTGCAGCAGGAACCTAAACTTAAATTCCTCCAGAGCAATCGGTGCATTTTTCTGTAACTATAGCAAAATGTTCCCTTTACTATCAGTTCACTTCATCCTTTATTTTCAAATATTTCTCCACAGAAGCTTCCACCTTTGACTGTAGTCTCTAAGTAAATAAATAAACTATTTTTCCCTCCATTACTCCCTCAGAAGAACAGCTATCGTTGTTCATCTGTTGTCAAAATTGCAGTGAACTACTGCATTATCATTTAGTAAGTATGCAGCAGGAGGAAAAAAATTATCAGACAGATATAAGTAAAATGTGAAACACTACAGAAAAAAATCTTTTAGATTGTTCAGAATCAGCAGTAGGTTAAGTCCAGCATGGAAAGAATGTGGAACACTGTGTGTCTACTTGTACCTACAATAGAAAAAATATGCTTTCTAAATTCACTGCATAAGGTCTCCATGTCCCAATGCAGTTTCAAAGCTACTACAGTCCCTTTATACCCAACGGAAGAAATGAGAAAGAGCTGAGTATTGAGGTATCTGCCACTGTGAGGACTGGAATTGCAATCACTCTGTCAGATCTAAGCAAAGCCCAATGACCTTATGCAATACTTGTTTCTTGGACTGCATCAAACGTTACTTTGTCAAAAAATTGGATGATTTTAAGTACAGATTTTCCCTTTTCATAAACATGTCACAATCAGCAGTACAAATGAGCAGGGTATGTGGCTGCTGCTGGACTGGTTTCATTAAATAATACACCTCTTTAATTGAAAGCAGGGAATTTGTACTGGTGACACCAATAATGAAATATGATCTTTCTGTTGAAAGGTGTAGGACATAGCTGAAGTCATAAATCATTAGTCTTTCTGAATGCCAAACTCAAGAGCATGCTTTGCTTCCCCTCAGCTTGCCATCAAACATCCATCCTCAGCAGGGCCAAAGTACACAGTCCTTCCAATGGATACTTCTAAAATATCTTTTTTCCACAGGACCTGCTGCAGTGATTTAGGGCTGTCCCTGATTCCTGTATCATTTTCTCCTTTCCTTTTTGTGCATTGATTTTCTTGTCCTTCTCTCCAGACTCAACGCCCCACAAGAAGCCTACAATTACATGACCTCTCACTCTGCAAAACCAGATTTAAACACCTCACTGGACATGCCAGCAGGACAGTGTGAAACCTCTTTGGGGGAAACTGTCCTGACTCTAGGAAGATGAGTGGTTAGGTCCGTATAAGATGCACTTTTTGACCCACTAGATTTACCTTGTCCTTTAAGTGATAATCTACACTCCTTAGAAGAAAGGCTCATTCAACCTCAATTGATTCATCCCTGAAGAGGTTATGATGCCCTCCATTCTCACTCTCATCATTTTAACATTTTGGGTTAAAATATGAAATCTGGGGGAAGAGGTGATAGAAATAAATAGCAAGGATAAGAACAGAATCAATTCTAGAACTACAAACAGGGTCACGGAAAACACAGTCAGTAAGCTGTCATTAAATCTACTGTTTTGGTTGATACTGATTGCTAAGTTTCCAATATAGAGAATTATAAAATCAGACAGATGTGTTGAGACATAAAAAAGAAAGAAAAATTAGTTTATATTAAGGGTATCCTATGTTTT
This sequence comes from Anser brachyrhynchus, assembly GCF_964034855.1. Taxonomy (NCBI): domain Eukaryota; kingdom Metazoa; phylum Chordata; class Aves; order Anseriformes; family Anatidae; genus Anser; species Anser brachyrhynchus. The sequence goes on from NC_137694.1 coordinate 72,665,941, forward strand.
CACAAAAGTAGAATTTGCATTTTAAATTTACTCTTACTCAAGAATATCTTTACATTTTTATTTTTGAAAGATACACTCAGAAAACTTAGTTTAGCAATTTGTTGGCTTACAGCTCTATAAAGAAACAAGAACCACATGAAAAAAGCTAAATTAGCAATTGAGCTAGGGATACTCTCCATCTACCTGTGTCTGCAGGTGGACTTTTTGACTGATGCATTAGAAGGCTGCAGCATGACCACATCCCTTTTCCTACACCAAATAATCTCCAGGAGAGGCATTACAGCTGCAAGAAAGATTTCTTTGGTGTCTAATAAAGGCTGAGCTCACACACGGTGAGGATAACAATGCAAGCTCTCTTCTTCTTTGTGATTCTGTGATTCTTTATTCAGATACACTTTTTACCCCAAATTTCTACTAAAAGCTTGCCCAACTTAAGCATACAGTTATCTAACAATTTCAGTTCATCAGGAATAGACCATGCTTCTCTTCACCCCAGTATGATATAGCCACACATTATTTTTGCCTTATCTACTTACTGGGCAAGCACCAGCCTACATTGTACCTTTAACAGAACATTTTGCATCTCTGATGCTACAGGACTGCACAAGACCATAGGCAGTATATTGAGGGGCCTTTGTGTCAAAAAGCAGCATCAAAACAGCCACCTCTGTCAAATTTGGTTAAAATCAGGTAATCAGTTCAGAGGTCATTAACAGGGACAAGAAAGACAGACATTGCATAGCTGAGTAACTCACATCTCCTTAGGAAATCAGGTTAAAACAGACGTTTGGGGCACTATTTGTTTTGAAGACATTTTTCTTTGAAATTGCACAACACATCCGAAGTCTAATACAACAGCGCTACAATGTCTAGTCTGGAAGTGTACATTTTCAAATCAGAGAGAACTATTGCAACATTTATGTGGTATATGGAAGATGTGATGTGTTAAAACTCTAATTATTGTGTTTTTATGGAATCAGTCAAGAATCATTGACCAAAATGGTACTAAAGATTAAAGAAAAGTCAGACAATGGAATGTCTAAAATGAGCGTTACAGGTGAAAATGTTGTTATAGCAAACCTCAATGTGGAAAATCATTTAAAAAATCATTAAAAAAATCATTAAAAAAATAACGTTCTGAGTTACTAGCACCATTTTCTTTCCCATTGTGTACCTTGGTTGACTTGCAGTCCCAGATAGGGTCTGATCCCATAAATGCTTCCAGATGTAAAGCTCAGATTTAATACTCCATAGAAGTAAATCTTATTCCCACTAGTTACTGTTTGTATAACCCTTCTGAGTTCAACCTTAAAAAAAAAAAAAAAGGAAAAAAACAAGTCTATACCCATTACAAGGTTATAAACTTCCTTATTTCCTGTCAGAGATAAAGGAACACAGGCTTATGTCATCAATCAGGGTATGCACATCATCAATTTTAGTAAGATAAAACTCCCATTGACTTCCATAGAACTTGGGATTTCACCTAGTTTATTGACAATTTGAATGAGGACCAACTGGGAAGGGGAATGTGGGATAGGGCATGACGATCTCCTAAATCTTTCCACTGCTCTACAGGTATAGCGCATGCTTATAGGTCTAGTCTATGCCAATGTGCGTGACCTACCACCCTACAGTAAATATGCCACAATATACATTAAAGGGGCAGAATAAAGCTTTTACCCAATTGTCCATGCAACAGAGAACGCGGAGAGCACCTACGTAACCTACAACACTCTTTCATCAGCCAAGAAGTGAGGCTAGCCTCAAATTGGGTCCAAGATGGCAGACTGCTTTCAATGCCATCTAGCAATCTTCTGGGCATCAATTCAGTTATTTCTTCTTTTCCCTATTACTTCTAAGCCCTCCTTGAAACTGAGGCCAGAAGCTCAGAGAGGTTACAGACATGGCAGTGCTAGAAGTTACTTTCAGAAAACTACTGTGATCAGGTGCTGACAAGTCTTCTGAGTCCCTTTGTATTCTTTCGATTAAAAAAAAAATCAAATCAAATCAAATGTCAGCAAGAAGCATGATGGGATTTAACCCCATGCTAAAAATAATAATTTCTACTAATATCCAGAAAAACAGATAAGTTGTTTCCTAGACAAGCCCAAGTAAACATACACATTGACAACTGCCTGTTATAGGATGTTTAGGGATCTCAAGTAATTTTTCTGTATTCTTTCCTCTAATTCACTGCAATGAATTTTTTAATTTTTGAGATACATCATTTTGTCTCCTTTGAGGAAAAGAATTCATTTGTTTCTTCTAAAAAATATTTTAAAGTTGCTTTGTTAATGTAAAATTAAGAAATAAAAAAGAAGTAAAAGTAATAGCAAATTCCAGACTGTTTATTAAATAAAACACAAAAGCACCTCTTGGGTGCTGGAAACATTCATGGTTCAGCCTTATGCCTTTACAGTGGCCCGTCATGTGTTAATGATTACATATATTCATTCACTACCAAAAATAGTTTCCTCCAGAATTATGCACAAAGAACATTTGTCCACAGTGAATTTGAAGCTTGGCTAGTCTGCTTGGGTTACAGTTACTCCTAATTTCACAGTGGCAAAAATCCAGAATTTTACTTTGTTTTAGCAGTTTATCTTCTATGTCAGAATATTTTATTCATTCATTCAAAAGTTAGGAAAGTAGAAGTGCCTAAAAACTGAAACTTTTACCTTACCCATGGAACTGGCTGTCACAATATACAGATTGCTATATCAAAATCCTAGTTAGCTTATCTGGAAACAGCGTATCTTTCTCTCCTCCTCCTCTCATTTTGGCCTTCTCAGGAAACATCAAGTAGGATCTTGATTCCTTTCATATGCTTTAAGAAATTACTATATGGTATCAATACCAACCCATTTACAAGCATAATAGTAATGATTACAAAACCAGTAGCAAAGTGAAATATTCAACAAAAATCATGTGTAGTTTTAATATGTCCACTGTTTTACAATAAATGAGTGCTGGGGGTGGGGATTTGCTGGACATTTTTCTAAGCACAGACATACACCACTTAAGGCGTAAGACTTTTTACACATATTTTAAAAGTTAACTGCATAGAAGGCTCTCGAAGACTTCTCCTGTGTTGCTTTGAAGCCCTCTATTTCTCCCTCTCTTTTTTTTGGGTGCAGAGAAAAAGTGCTCCATTCCTGCTTGGAATCTAAAGGAGAACAGGAAGTAACGTCTGAGCTCCATAGAGATTCATTTTTATTTGCTTACAGGACGTGGCGGATTCAAAAACTGGCTTCATTTTTCAGTATCCTTAAAGGACCTACATTTTTTTTTTTTTCTCCTTCCTTTTTGGCAGGGAGCATGGTTGGAACTTCAAGTTCAGCCAAAATAGACAATAAAACAGTAAGAAGGCATAATGCCAAAAATGCAAAGGCATCAGCATCCAGAGCATAATTCTACCCCTTTTTTCTCTCCCCCCTCCCCTCAATGATTTACACAGGAAGACGTAAAAAACAGAAGACCTTCTTTGTCCTAGAATGAACTCCTCATATTTTAAAACAGCCTACGAACATCTCAGACCCACTGGAGGCAAGTTAAAGAATGATACTGCTCATTAGAGCTGACAGATTTTTTTTTTAATCCATGTTTTATTGTTATGTTCTTTTGAATATCATACTTTGTTCTGTTTCTTGGGAGAAAACATTTGTATGAAGTAACAACATGTGGAATCTCTCACACAACACAATATGCAATTTGGTGCAAGAGTAAATTTTTTCCCCTCCCTCATGATACAGTGTTAAACATTATTCTCATGGGCAGTAAGCCCGTGCTAACCCTCGAAGCCAAAAAAGCCCCAGTTAATTGGAAACTCTCATTTTGTTGCAGCAAAACTGATTTTTTGGGGGGGGGATGGGAGGGGGGGAGGGGGAGGGTGTCTAACCCGCAAGTAATGCCATGAAAATCGTGAATAATGACCAAGAAAGAAGCAAAGCTTCTCTGTAAGGATATGTGCAAATGTTTCCTCACATTTGCAACAGGAAGCCAGGCAGGATGGGTCTGGGGGAAGGTCTGGAAGCTTTAGAGCAAAGTGGAGGGAAAGACAAAAATAGATTTTGAAGAAGATATTGTCTTCCTTGCTGCATTAATCCATCTTTGGAATTAGAGGCTAACTATGTCAGCGTTTCCTTTCCATTGTGTAAAATTGAACCTATATAATTTGCAGAAAATATCCAGAAACCACACACAACGCCTTCTATTTTATCAACAAGTCAAAGAACAATCTCTGCAGAAGCATGCATCTAACTTGGATTGAAAGCAAAAAAAAAAAAAAAGTGGGGGGAGGGGGGGGCAAAATAAGGGTTATATCTCCTTTATTTAAGGAAGCCAGTGTGCACCTGAAATATATTAACTAACTTTTGCCTTCCCAAGAAAGAATATAAAGAATAGCTATGACACTTACATTAAAAAGAATTAAAATGCTTACCGAAGAAAAATGGTATACTTTGGTTCAATTGTGGTGCAAAAAAATTTTTGGTGCAAAAATGGTGCTATTTCAGAGTATTTGTAAGGCCAAACACTAGGAAAGCAGGCAACTGTGAGAAAAGCACAGAAAAGGCTATCACATCACTGAGGATTTAAACCCAGTTTTCAGAGGAGCTGCCAAATGAACTCACTCTGAAACAGGTGTGACAAAATGGCATGTTTGTCTGAGCTGGGGAAAACACAAATCATCCCACAGAATTAGCGGGAGCCCCACAGAATCACTAACAAGGAAAAAGAATTTCTGAGAAAAGTTTCATGACATTGCCATGAGGTTGCCACATTCAGAGAGGAAAATAGTAGCAGGTACAGTAAATTTAAATTACAGAACAAATGGCATCTGCCCAGCCTTGTGCTGGTGGTGTGGATAAAGAAAATAATAAAACAAAAAGCCGACCAATCAAACAAACAAACAACAGAATTAAAAAAAAAAAAGGAAAAGAATAAGGACATCAGACCCAGAAAGGATTAAACAATTGGCTGCTACAGAGTATTTAACAAATCCATGTAACTTCAAAGGGATGAATAACACATTATCTATATCGATGCTCTATAAATGACTCAATTTGACTCCAATTTATCCCGTAGCAAAATACATCATTCCCCAGCTCTAACTTGGAAATCATATGCAAGAAATAATAATAGTGCCACAAAAAGAGCTGGAATCCGGTGTTTTTTCACTTGGTTTTGTTTTCAGGGCTTTTTTCTTTGTTTTGCTGACTTTATACGTATATAGAAACTAAAGTTGGAAGGAGATGATAGAAGAATACATGCACCACCTCTGCAGGAATACGGTAAAAAGGCTTATCTAAGTTCTAGGAGCAAAGATAGGACAGCTCATCCTAGAGTTGACGAATTTTCACTCTAACACACTGTTTTAGCAAAAACTACATACTTATTTACTAGTAGCACATTCTCCATTAAAGACCTGTGAGGGAAAAAAAAAAAGCCATCCCTGCACGCTCTGTACCACCCTCAGGAACACACAGCTCAAACAGCAGCAGAATGGTTAAGTGGCCCAGTGGGCCTACAACCAAGAAAGAGAGCTAAGGCCGGAGGAATGGGAACCAAGCCAATTGTCTAGACAGCAGGCATAAAAACATGCCGGCTAAATTTAATCAGCTGCCTCCTTTATTTTGTAAAGTGAATGGGTAGATTATAGCCAGGGTGACACAAAATTTGTGATTGAAATTGCTTATTTAATTGTAATTTAAAGAGAGATGAACTTCATCCCAGTTCCATATCCATCATGCTCATTCTTGCACACTGAAATCAAGAACCATCTTTAAAATAAACACCAGCTGGTGAAAGCCTCCAACTTCTGCAGTGGTTCCTATCTTTACAGATTCTTCTTCTGTTTTAGGGGATGGGTGAGAAGATCAGCAAAGGCCCCCCTTTCTCAAGCTACCCTAAGTTTTCTGTTCTCCACAGAGGGCCATTTAAGATTCAGACTGCCAGGTTCTTTCTTAAGAGGGGGGGCAAAGTTGGCAAAGGACAAATAATGTGATTTATAACATGTACTGACTATAATCAGTTGCTCAGACTGAAGTACAGAACAGCTGGCAGGATTGTGAAGGACAGTTCTCATTAGAGATCTGCTATTTAAACTCAGTAACTATATCCAAATTTTGATCCAAAGGACTTAAAGGAAACAAGGTGAAATTCTAAATCTTTCTTGAGAAAAAAAATCTGTTGTTGGTGGTACCAATGTCTAAACCTCACAACACTTCCGTTTAACCTTTCCTTCCCTGAAACTCAGAGCTGGATTTGTGATTTGCAGACCTCATGCAATACATTGCCCACTGGGATGGAAAACAGAAAGAACAGGACATTAGCAACAATTACAGCTAAAGCAGAAAACCATCAAACCCAAACTGAAGTGTTAGTTTTTTTAAGTTGTCGCTCCTACCAACACTTCTTTGTCTTAAACTATACAAGTTTCAGAAAAATCAGGATAAGCTGGTAATACAATCTCCAATTGCATATTTTTCATCTGAAATGCAGCAACTGAAAACCCCAGTGGAAGTGTTAATTAATATCTGAATGTTGATCAATTCCATTGTTTAAAATTCCTGCTCTGCACATACTTTGATACTGTTGCTTGTGACAGTAAAAATATCTACAAAGCAACTATACACAAAATTATCAAAAGCTTACTTAAAATTATGAAAATAAAAATATGAATCTTCTAATGATGAAACTGTCAACCCTGTTACAAAATAAGAGTTGCTTTTGTTTTGTGTTGTTTTTTTTTTAAAAGAAAAGCAGAATCACCTTTCATTAGCTTCCTACATTGAAGTATAATAGTATATTATGATCCCTTTTTAAAAGTAGAGAAGGGTACCAACAATAAACTCCTTACCCGATGCAGATACAGTACAAAAAAAGTTTATGACATTATGGTTCTTTAATCTAGAAAAGATATCTTTATAATTAACACATCAGTTTAAGAAGTATAGTCACACGCATGTGCTAAGCAATGCTTTCTGAGAAATTCTAGTGAGTTATGGCAAGCTTACTTATTCAAAATGCAGTTGCTAAGTAAACATTACAGAATATCCACTGAAAACATATTAAAGGTCATAATCACAAGCACTGATATTAAAATCCCCATCTCCTGCATTCAGACTCAGAGAGCATATATATTTCATGAAATCCACAATTCAAATAATCTCTATTTTACATAGTATCAGCAGAAACAAGATGGACCAAGAGCTATTTATAGGCTTTTCATCAGATGTCTATAAAAAACAAACTTAAGAAAATTGCATTAGATTTGCAGATAATCTCTGAACAAAGAGATTATACTTAAGTGAATTGCTATGAATTGCTATAATCACAGCAGGTTCACATAATCACAGAATAAAATACTGAAGAATAAACACTTTCTCCTCACAAAAGGAAAGCATAGATATACTTTATTAAATTAATAATCCCCTCTTAAAATATCTGCTAAAACAATTACAATATGTCAACAACAACAAATTACATATATACGCATATATGTGTGCATATTTACATACACACATATAAACCTCCATGACTTACTTTTTTAATAGTTACAAATATGGGGGGAAAAAAATCAGCAAGTGAACCTACACAGGATCAACAAACTATTAAGTTAACCTATAAAAAAACAATACTGCAGATGATGTGCTGTCAACATGTCAGACTTCCATTATCTTTCGCATCAGGGTTGCATGGGATTCCATGCACTTGCATAATGCAAGCCAGTGAGGATGAAATTTGCATTATAGGCAATACAGGTCAAAGCTTTATTTTTAAATGGAATCACTTTTGCACTAAAAAAGATCCAGTTGCTCACTGTTCTGTACAGCTTCCAGGATTATTTCATCTCTTGGTCTGGCGCAGCTGCCATAGTGGATAAAGTAAACTTCATCTGTGAATTCCATATTCAAAACCATATAGCATCTAAAATACTGCCTTTATCTAGTGCAGATTTCATCCTCCATTTACTACCTTGAATGTATTATTACAGAGGAGTAGGCCAGAAGGTAAACATTGTGAACTAAACATGAAACAGTGAAAAACAGAATGAAGAGGCAAAGCAGAAGTCTTATGCTCATGAGACCGAAGACCTATGCTAGCAACTTTCTAAAAAGAGACAAATTTATGCCAATGAAACAGGCAGAAGACAGGTAAGGAAGAGAATGTAACGAAGTACAAACGACCTAGTATAGCAAACTGATATGTATTTGATTCCAGGGATAAAAGTTAAATGAATAGGCATGTACTGGCAAAAGGCCAGCTCCTAACAGAACACAAACCTTATAAGATTTGAGTTCTGTTTTTAATTTCAAACCCATGAACTTTAAGTGGATTTGAAATTAGGCAAAACATGTTCATCCATTCCTATTTATAATAGGAAAGACAGACAAGCAAGCTCTAGTTTGGACACTGGAAAAAACAGCCATGGCACAAAGCATCCTTTTGCTTCCCAACCTTAAGTCTGGTAAAGTGGAGCATGTGTATGTACCCTGCTTTAAAGACAACACAAAGAAGCAGCTCACAGCTGGCAACGCTCCTCCTGGAAGACTGCAAAGTGTATAGGCCTGCTGGTTGTCTCAAAAGCTCCCTTTTGTCTGGGCTTTTTCTTGTTGTTTTTTTTTTGTTGTTGTTGTTCCCCCCTCGTCCCACTTAAATAATTTAAAAAAGAAGTTTACAAGAAAAGGATTTTATTCAATCAGGCAAAGAAGAGGGGTGAAAAAAACTCTTGTAGAATTTTAATGCAAGCAAGACCAGTTGAAGCCGCACACTGCACACATTGCAGCAATACTGTTATTGTAACCACTGTGGGCTAAAAACATTGGACAGTGAAATTTGTTGAGATCAGTAAAAACTGATATGACTGGGCAAGGTAAACAACATTTCAGGCAGACATCCACTTCTATTGCAGGCCTGAAAGCTGGTGCATCTAAAATCTCACTTTTTTTCCAGTCTCATCAGCTGGTCTACTACAAGGCATTACTGTTCTCAACAGACTTTTGAACAAAGAATTTTTTGAAATGACATGTAAAATTTCATTTTACATTTTGAAGCCAAGAGCAGGCTTCAAAACTGAACAACAATCACACCATTAGTTCTGGCTCTGATGCTTGCACTCCACTTCGCTGCACTGGCTCTCACTGAGATGCCTTGTGCTTCACCTGAAATGATGGATCACACATTCTCTGTGGACAGAATTTTTATGACCACACCTCAAATTACCTGAGAAAAGCAGATCTGAAGAAGGATATCACCATAGCTGGAACATATTACACGTGATGCCCCACATCATCCAAACCAGGACCGTATCTTGAATGCCACATCTCTGGACTAGTCACAGTGCTCAGCACAAGTAATACAACGGTGCATTGTGGTTACTGCCTTAAGCAGAGAAGCACAGTTAATGACAAAGAGGAGCATGAAACTCAATCTTCAGCTTTTTCCTCTTTCCAGCAAGTTCAATCAGAGCAAATTCTTTGGCAAGAAAGTTAACAAAAAGACCCAAGAAATCAAACATAAATCTGGTAATATGCCGAGAGGGGAAGAGCAGAAGGGAAGAGAATTGGCAGGCTTTATTACTAAATATACTTCGTGTTAGCCAGCAGATCCAAGATTAACATACAGAGATTGGATTCTGTACAGGAATTCTATTATACCGACTGCTCTCCTGTTATGTATATTGATGATTTCAGAAAAAAAATCAAATGCCTAATCAATATCTTTTTTTCTTCTTGTGAAAAGTATACGCATCTGGATGCTTTCCTGACATGTAATCCAGCTAGGAAGCCAGGAGCCTAGAGCAAGTAAACTTATTTTTATAATCACAGCCTGAAGTTTTCGTTTTTTCATTTTAAAGTTGTAACTCTCATCAGTGGAACCATTTCTGGTAAGACCTCTTTTTTGGGCATTTCCACACAAATAATCCCTGAAGAATTCAGTAATATTAATAGATTTTAGCACTTTGATTTAGATTTTAAAGGATGTTAAATATCCTTTTTTCCAGTTTTAGTTTTCCATTATGCAAAATTTGCAGAAGAATACCGATCATGTCAGATCACAATCCACCCACCTTGTACAGAGCAAAGTTTGCTTAGTACCTGTGAATTCGCATCATCAGCCATTGACCTCTCTGCTCAAATGGAGCTCAGTGAGAGTTCAGAACACGGTGGTTTCTGAATGCGGGACCATCCGATCTTCCCTTCACAAGTGACTTCATCTAACTGCATGGTCCTTCTGTGAACATACGAAAGCCTGCAGAAAAAGAGCTTTCTTTGATGCATTATCTCAATGTCTTTAAACACTACAATTAACTGCCAGGAGGCCTTAGACTTTAACGCTAGAGGTTTCTCAAGACAAACACTGACTGGCACAGTACTGAGGCTGACCCTTCTCAGGGTGACACTTATCTGACAGTTTAGGTGATTCCTCAGCCGTGCTTTCCATAATTCTGCAACAACTTGCCCTAACTGACTGTAATGGAAATTGGATAAGGATTTCACATCCTAAGGCTTAAAAGAAGTGTACCAGAATGTCACTAAAGCTTAATTCCTTTGCAGTTAAAAATAGATTGGTTTTAAAATAAGGAATACATGTTAATATTGATTAATATCTCCAGTTTTAATAACAAGAAATTAGGAAGTTAAGGTCTTTTAAGCTGCAAAATTTTTCTATGGAATTAGTAAAAGCCTAGTTTTCACAATTTCAGCAGGAAACAAATGGTCCTAGGCAGAAACCACAGTATGAGTCTACAACCAGAGCAAAGTGTTTATGGAAAAGCTGTTAAGTCCCTGAAGAGAACTGTCTGATAACTGAAGTGCTGCCACAAACTGCTTTGTAGCAAAAGAGATAAAATACCTTAGAACCAAGCACGTTGCTTTAGACTTGAGAAAAAACAAGTGTCTAGAAAATCTGCATCTAATAAATATTCTTTAAATGTTTCAAATGAATATAGCAAAAGTCAATGCTCAATAAAAAGCAGGCTATGTTGAATTTAACAACTGACTTTTAAAGTACTTATTTTCTGGTTTTCTACATTTTTAATGAAATAAGAAGCTCTTATACACTAGACATCCTGGATTTAATTTCATAAATGATCACATTATTTTTTCCCTTATCAAATGCTTCCAAGACACTGATCAAGAGCTTCCTAGGATTAAAAACAGCATTCATCATAAGGACTTTTGTCAATAATTGTTGTAAATAATTTCCATTTTTTAAAAATGAAAAATAAAGTTTAAATATTTTTTCTCTTTCTCCCTCCCCAAACATTCAAATCAGCGAGTCTTTCCGCAGTACCATCCGCACAAGAGCAACTGAAATTGTGAAACACTCCTGCTACAAAATTTTCATTACAGCATTAATTTTGCTAGTTAGCTACAGCAATGTATACTTTTAAGACATTTTTCCCCACACAGCCAACAATTTTTTGTGCTATTTTATAGAGCTGCAATGCCTCAATTGGATTTTTTATTTATTTTTTTAAGATTACGATCTTGCACTGTCAGAGAGCACCAATCTGTCTCAAAAGGACACCTAGAGTCAGATTTGCTTGGCTGTGCTGTGGAGGTTAACAGCTAGAGTTACAAGGAGTCCCATCTACTCAGGTTTAACACGCATCACGTATAATTAAAAGCTGAAATATTTATCTTGGCTCCATAGCCATAAAACTTTTCAACCTGCCCCTTATGTTCCATAAAGCATATGTGTATGTCCACAAACCTGCAGTTGAGGACTAAGGGGGATTTCACAGGTAACTCACTTTGGTTTATGGCATAAAGGAAAAGTGGCTCTCCAAGCAATTTCAACCATGGTATCACAATCTGAAGAGTTTTTCAATCACTTGTTCCAGCTAAAGATATTCCACATTTTCTAAACCAGCAGTGTAATAGAAAGTCTGTTCTCTATCTGGTAACACTATTCTCTATCCAGTAACACCACTAACTTGTCTATTATCTGATTTCATTCTATCCATTTATCTCTCTCTTCTTAAGAAATACACTGCTTCCTCTTGTCTACAAACTGTCCTTTTAAATTCTATGTCCTACGAGGCATCCCAGGTTTTCAACTTGTTTGTAGTGTTCTTCTACTTTTCCCAATTCTTTTATTTACTATGTCCTTTTCCTTATTGTGCTTACACACTTACAGTTTGAATAAACGATGAGGAGAAAATGATAAGCAGCATATAAATGCGGTAATACAATTTAATAAAACACCAGAATAAATCACAATGCAAATAAGCACTACAAAGAAAGGTGAAACAGGTTCTGCCAAAACTGAAAACAGAAGCAAGGTTGCCAAAAACATCACAGTAAGTCCGTGACTGAAAATTAAATCTTGTAACATAAAACCAAGGCTCTGCTGTTCTACATCAGCTCTCAGACAGCATGAGCAATTACTACAGGCTCAGAACTGCAAAATACAGATCTTTAGTTCTGCCACAGTGAGTGTGCTTGCCTCATTCTCGGCTCTCCTTCAGCACTGATCCAGGCAATTCTTCCACACTTAACTGCTTTGGCCTATTTTACTTATGCCCACTACCATTTTTACTTTTCACGGCATTTACCCAGACATGGGATTTATATGTTTTTTTTCCAAGTGGAGGAAAAAGAATTAAACATCATTTTACCTACATACGTACTACTACTGTTGTTCTATGCCATCCTGCATACCGAAGGATTCTGCAATACCTCACTTCTGGGTCAAACAAGATGCATGCTACTAAAAACGCACAGAAGTTAGAGCATTAGAAAGGCTAGGTGGCAACTGTAACTACATAATCAAGTGTCTTTTGTAATTTCATTAAGCATCCAAATGTTCCAGAAAAAAAGACTTAACTTCCTTCAGGTAAAAAACAACATGATTCCTTTTTCTGCCTTCTCAACCTCCAGTACCAAAAACCACTGATCCTAGGCCAACACAAAGATTATTTGAAAGCTGGACAATATTTAGGTCAAGTGAGAAAATAAAATACGCAGTTTTATAACAAATTATGCCACTTCAATTGGGAAAAAAAAAAAAGCCCTTTTAATCTGTGCCATCAGAAGCAAAAAGTTAAGACAAATATAAAGATTTCCTGGAGAAAGGGGCGTGGGGGGAGTGACCAACACAGCTCAAAAGGCAAAGCCATTATATCCAGCTTACAAGAATCATGTGTCTGGAATTAAAGAGAAAGTATAGGATTTCAGCATGTTCAAAGCTAAAGAGAAAGCAACTTCCCTCGAATATCCTTCTCTCTCCCAAATACTGAAAAACATACCATAATAGGCACTTAAAAATGTATAGCCCAGCGTTAGAATTGCAGAGTAAATAGCAACTCTGTCCATTCACAGCCCATACTGACAATACGTGCTATATGCATGAGGTGCCCTTCAAAGCATTACACATTTTGCTTCTTTTGTACTTCAAACTTCACTGTCACATGGAGGTATACAAGCAAGCTTGCACATAGATGTTACACCGTACAGCTATGTTACAATTTTTGATCTAGCATTTGTCTTGGTGCCCAGAGCATGGTCTCGAAACACATTCAGCCAATGCTCAGTATTTTTTCGATATCGGTTTTGTTAATTATTCTAACAACCTGTGGGTAGAAACCATTTAAAGGAAATACATTTCCAACTTTTCTTACACACCAGCAAAATAAATAATAGTGTTATCTGTTATCTGCATTATCTTAAAATTATTTTAATATTTCTGAAAGGATGACAGCAGCAATATAGAAGCTGTATTTCTGTACTTGCAACATATTCCTAAGAAGCCAATACAGCCTAAGCTTTTCTAAACCATTTCAACACGTCAACACTTTTGTTGCTGCAAAGTGAGAAAGGAGCCTATGAAAGGAGTGTATGTACCCACTTTATCTCTCTTTGTATGCCTTTTCCCAGTACTGCTGGCAGAGCACAGATAACTTAGTTTCTCTCTAAGTTATCTAAGCAGAGGACAGCCTTCACTCTTGGCACACTAGTCAAATCCAATGTTTCTATAACCCCCATTAGCTGTAACACTTCTTGAAAGTGAAAAATGTTATATAAATAAGACAATTGAGTGCTGGATTACAGCAGAATTTTGCCAGTATATAATGTTAAGCAATTATTCATCACTAGGCATGACACTCCTACTAAAAGGATTTTTTAGTTTACTTTAAGGATACACAAAGAAAACCAAAGGAGTCAAAACACTGAAATTATCAACACTGACCTCCACTGAGCAGGACATGGCAAAGATTGGTTAACAGTTGGACTCCAGAGCCATGCTACACAATGAAAGGTGCTATTTTGAGCTCATCAGAGTGACAATTCTGAAAAGTTTAAAGGAATCTTTCCTAACTCAATCCTTGAATGCAAGAGCAACTTTTTCTAGTGTACCATGTGGAAAACAAGCAGCATTTGCTGCTTGTTTCCACACATACGGTGTCTTTGCTAATAATAATGTGCCACCATTTCCACACATAGACTTTAAATAACCAACATGTGCAGCCAAAGCACGCTTGCTGAACTAGCATTAAGAACTTCAATGTATTTTTATCCACGTTCAAAATCAATTTTGAGGATTACTTCCTTGTTGCACAAGCAGAGCAGAGCTAAATTAACACATGCTTGGTCTCCAAAGAAGGACAGGATTCAGACTTAAGAACAGGCATTAAAATATTAACTATCACATTACTGCTTATGAAAGACATTGCATGAGTCATGACAATAGTAAAACTCACCTGAGCAAACTAACTACTGGTATCTGCTTTTTAAAGAAGTGCTAGCTGTTTTTACTAGGAGCTAGCCAAATTTGACTCAACTAGGCTGGAACAGCTTCACCTGGAGCTTTGTTAACAGAACTGAAGAGTGGCAGCCTTTGGCAAAGTCAAAAAAGAACAAAAGGCAACTGGAAGTGAGTTAAGCTGGCAGTCACATAATGCCTAACAGTTGTAGCTAAGAGCATGATTGACCATACCTTACATGACTAAGATAAACTTTGTTGGGAGATCCTTTTCTCCACCTCTGAAAATGCTGAGTGGAATCTCTTTAGAGTTTAAAAGGTAGCTGGTAAATCAAGTTCCTCCTTTACATTTGTCCCACTACAGAAGTTGCTGCTTGGTTACGTCCTATAGGAAGACAGCTACAAATCTGAGCAGGAAAATCAATACTTGCCTGCCTGATTTTTCCACAATTATTAGAAAATACTCTGTTCCATTCATAGCTATCCATTGCTTCTTATGCAGAAACAGACATTTTCTTTAGGAAATGAAGGAAATAAACGACTAATAAAAAGTGATTGGCAAACCAGTAGTTGGATATCTAGTGCATATCCCATTGTATTACTTTATTCAGAGCATGTATTTTTGTCACAGGCGGAATGATAGAGAGCTGCCAGCAAGTACAGGTGGCATTAAGAACAGTTAGACTACTGTTTTACTGTGGTCATGAATACACAGTATCTAGGTAAAATTTTTTAAATTAAAAGCCAAACAATGTTCTATATCAACTTTTTTCTCCTGAGCTTCCGTTTCTTCAGTTAAAATACCAGCAAGTGATTAAGAAATAAAAGGAGAAACAACCACAAGTGCAAGCTTGGTTGTTTGCATTTTGAAATTTAATTTAAAAATTAGAACTTTTAGTGTTCTCTCTTCCCTCATCACTTTCCTCTAAAATACCTAAAAATTATAAGGTTTATTTGCTGGAAGTATAGGCATACATCAGAAGTTATTTAAAATAGGAATACATACATCTCCAATCTTTCTCAGCTAAGCAGATCTTCACCCTAATAACAGACATAACCATGCTAGTAATCATGCACTCATCAATGTACATTCTTTTACTGCCAGGTCACAAACATGGGTTTGTGAATCTTTAGAAGTAGCAGTTGTTTTAGGCAAGACAAAGTATTATCTGGTAGAATAACCTAACAACCAATAACAGAGGCTCTGGTAATTCTGTCACCTGACCTCAACTTACTTTTTTTTAAACAGAAGTAATGACCTAGACCAGTGTCTCTCCTACCAGGATTGCAACTCTTAATGAAGTAGCAAGAAGCTTCAAAGGGTGGTAGTCATGAATAGGTAGGGGAAAACCTAATTAAAAAGTTAAGCTACTAAAAAGCAACAAGAAAAAACAATAAAACCAAACTACCCTGAATTACAGCTAGAAGGAGCTCATTTCCTCCAGGGAAGTCAGAAGCAACTGCAATTATTAGCAGTAGACATTTACACAAGCTAGTGAACTATCAGCTCCCTTAAACTGCTGGCAGCAGCTCAGTTCCTGCCAGGCAATATAAAGAGTGCTCACATCTGCAGCTGATAATTACAGCTGGTTTTCAAGCCTTCCTCCTGCCCCCAACACCCTGAGGAACTGAGCTGCTGCCAGCAATTAGAAGTAGCACAGTACTGTATTTTTTCTTGGAGAGTGCACAAAAGCAGATGAGTACAAGCAATGTTCACGTTTGTTCAGTTTGTGAAACACTCGCCTACTTTATTCACTGCTTCATCAGTGAAGAAAATCTTTATCATCTTGTAATAAATGTTGATTAATGCTATTAAATATACCTGAAACCAGAACCATGCTACTCTTCAAAGTTTATACTAACTTTTCTATCTACATATAACAAAGCCATTCAGTAACTCAGAGACAGAAATCGCACAGATATCCAAACACTAATAATTGTTTTACTTTGTTCTACCTGAGCATCCAGTCTAGTAAAAACGTCATGTCTGTCTCCTCAAGACATCGCTGTTTACAAGAAACAATCCAAATTACAAAAGTGATATAATTTAGCATCACAGTAGGTACACAAGGCATTCCCAGAAGATTTCCATACAGGCATACAGGTCACAGAATTAGAAAAAAATAGAAAATTGTTGTCTCCATCCCCACTAAATTTGGTTTAGCTTATCAAAATGGGAAAACATTCTGTGCTGGCTGCTGCCTGCACTACCACGCAAACTGGTAAATTTTCAGATGATGCTGTTATGTAAGGGGTAATCCTTCCCATTTGTAAATTATAATATCCCTACCTTGATATAACAAAAATAGACGCAACGGTAAGCCAAGGATTTTTTGGCAGTTTTATGCTGTCTGGCAATGTTGTACGCCGTATCTTTATGCTATGAATTTATCAAGGTATCACTCTACGTAAATGTGTATTCTTCCCCCTCCCCCTTCCAAGAATACTCATCATGAAGTTATATCTCCCTTGAAACAGAAAATTCTTTATTTTATATATATATATATATACACACATACACTTCTGATGCAGAATGTTAACTATGCACTCTGACAAGCCTATAAATACGAATACAAGATGGAAAAAAAACCTTCAGAATATATTTTTATCACACTTTGCTTTAGGGTATCAGATCAGTGTTCCCCCCCCCCCCCCCCCAACTGTTCTGCAGGCAGTTTCTCCCAATTTCATCCTTCTCGTGCATTCTTTTATCTCAAAAAAGAGACCTTTTCCAACAGATCTCCTAATCACATACTGGGAGAGGGTGCCAAACAGAATTTAAAAGAAAGCATCACCCATGTACAATCTCAGTATGAAAACTCTGAAAGTCTAGTCAAAAGAATAGTGGCAGGGTGTATTTATTTTTAAAAATACACTAGTCAATTTCAGGTCTTTTAATTTTACAACTTTACCTGTTGTTTTTGGAAAGCCTACAGATTTCAAAACATATACACTACCACATCTTCCAGTTTCTATCTGCTTGCAAATATATCAGCTAGGAACACGTATCTATATCAGGAATAAAACAAAAAAATTAACAATCTAAATTTTCTCATTTATTTTTGAATTTAAACTATCTTATTTCATAATTGAAATACACTCTTTTGTTATCTTTCTATTATAATACGGTGCCCAATTATCACACTTTCCAGTGGCTAACTGCATAAGCAGAAGTTCTGCAGAGTTGATGCAGTGGAGGCTGTAATCCCGCATTCCTCACAAGCAGCCCTGTCCTCCAAGCTGTCATGGGACCAGGAGATGCTCCACTGCTACACCCCATTAACCACTGCAGGTGTCTCAGCCCAAAGTGCCAGCCTTTGTTTTCACTGACACGTAGGTACATTTTTAAGTCATTTTGGTATAAAGTGCTATATGGAGGCAAGGTTTCCTTAAACCTCCCCGTAGGGAGACAGCAAGTTTTAAAATTACCTTGTGTCCACTGTTTTGTGAAATTATTGCTAACATGTACCTTTTTAAAGCAGCTATAGCTTAGAGGCTACGAGGGCCAGTCACCTGAAATTAAAGGTGTTCTAGAGGTTAACATGTTGATCTGTGATTGAGACAGATGTTGCATGCAAATTAATAATCCAGTTAACTAAAATAGGAATGGTTTATCGAGATTTAAAAGCATCTGCAAAGTAGTTTGTGATTATTTCTGAGTCACTTTTAAGGTCATTAAGAACATTTAGCACCGAAGTGAGAACCTTTTAAAGTTGCACATACATAACACACACATTATAATTACAATTGCAATGAATACAGATGTAGATTCACCAACATTCTATGCCACATAAGGGGATCAAATATTGAGAAGTACAAAAAGTTTTGGAAACTGATTATTTCATTGATTTATTCATTACGTAAGACCAAAATAAGGACTGATAAAGAGAGATGGATAGAAACCATATACCATCCATTTTCAGGTGAGCTTGTCAAGGAGTATGAACATCAGTTTGGGACAGACATCAGACTGAGCCACACAGAACTGAATTAATATTTTTCATCATCGAACCTATTCAGTAAAGAGAAAACACAGATCGAAACCACCTTTCAAAATGCAACGTGAAGCCCCATGGAAAAAAAAAATGAATCAATCAAAAAAGAATTACTCCTACACCACTGGCAGAGACTCAGGAGTTACAAATGTGTTCAGGCATTAATTCAAAGAGCTGCCTGAAGAGGGAGAGATTAAGAAAAAAGCGCAGGAACAAAGTGTCATCGACAATCAATTCCTCTCCTTCTCCCTCCCACCCCACCTGACCAAGTTAAAGCTTCTACCTCTGATCAAGTAGACTATGACAACCTCCACTTACCGTGAGTGGGCAACCAGGGCACCCAAATGAGAAAACCTCGTCACCGCCTGGCTTCCCCAGCACAGCCTGCCACGCTCACCTGTCTCCCTATCCCCCGGCTCAGCCAGGGGGCCCCCACTACAAACAGCTCCCTCAGCACCCCTTCCCCTCTTCCACCACCCCTTCCCCTCTTCCACCACCCCTTCCTCCTCCTCCTCCTCCTCCTCCTCCTCCTCCTCCACCACCACAGACCCTTCCTCAGCCTCTCTTCCCGGCCACTTCGTCCCGGCCACTTCGTCCCGCCCTTCGCCCCGCTCCCCCCAGGGCGCAGACACCCCTTTTATCCCCGCTCCGCGGGCTGCCCAGCTGGGGCTATGTGCTCGCTCCAGGAGCACCGGCGAGGGCTAGAAGCCGCCCCCAGCCGCTGTGCCCCAGGGCAGGGAGCCCGGCGGCCGCCCCTCGCCCCCTGCCCGAAGCCGCTGGCCTCAGCAGCCCCGTCCCCGCGTCGCTCACCTTCGGCCCGGCTGCACCTGCGGCCAGCTGGCCAGCCGGCGCGCGGGCGGGCGGGCCCACGGCGAGAGCCGGGGCGGGATGAGCGCTGAGAAGCGAGCCGGGGGAAAGCGAAATTAAAGCTGTAATGCAGCGGCTTAGCGCGATGCCGAGAAGCGGGGAGGGAAACTTGGAGGGCTTGTAGCGCCCGGCTCGGCCCGTCAGCTCAGCACCGAGCCCCAGCGGGAGGCCGGCAGCGGGTGGCAGGCTTGGGCCTTGGCCCCTGTGTGCGGGTACGGCGGGGGGGCCTTCCCTGTACAGCTCTTTAACAGCAACCTCAGAATGTATTTCCTACTAAAGAAGTAAAACTCATCTGAAAAACACCCTTGCTACATCTGTGTACCACCCTTAATCCAACCCAGTGTGCAAGACACAGCCTGTGCTTTAGGCTGGAGTACTTCCATGCAAGGCCCAAGCAGGCTTCAGGTGTTCACAGGATCTGAGCTTATAGGGGATTAATTGTGTCACCATAAAATTGTCACCTAATTATGTCACCACAAAACCATGGACATCTTAGGAACAGGGATCTAAATGGCACAAGTCCCTCATACAGTAGGACAAAGGGAAATTTTTGGTCAATGTGCCTAATGCAACTCTCAGAAAGAGGATGCTTGAGCCACCAGAGTGCTTCAAATGGGAAGGAATAGTGCTCAACTTTATTGTTGTGCCTGTATACAAAAAGCAAAATGGATCGCTTGCCCTTGGTCTAATTTGGAAAGACAGATTTATACAGAAGAAAATATTCAGTACTTCAATTCTGAATGTATCATAGTAAAGGATTCATCAAACTACTGCATTCAAAGCTTCATAAAGATATCAAGCAATGGCATGTTCTGTGTTTTGCTCATTTTTGAAGCTAGTCCCAAAGAGGTGAAATGATTGTCCTTTTTATGTGCAACCCAACACACATCTGTCAATAGCATTTCCAACTGAAGCTGGAAAAAAATTGGCCAGGGGCTCTGTACTTGGAATGAGGTACATATAGCGATAAAATATTTTTCCAAAGAATCAATTTTAAAATTTAAGAATAACACAAAAAGACTTACAACAGTAATATGCAAGTTTGATTTTCTACAATGATGTTTAATATATGCTAAACTTGTATGAGAACATATCTGAAACCAGTTTACATAATGTAAAAGAAATACTTTAAAAGAATGCAGATCTTATAGGTCATAAATTGCAGCAGTTGTTGTGTATCTTGTCAAAAAAAAAAATTTAAAACATCAGGGGCATCAAATGTGTACTTTTTCCACACTGCCTTTTTTTTAGCTTAGATATCAACAGTATTCTCTGTACCAAATGGTGTGGGAAGGCCTAATAATTTAAAAGGAACACTCCTCATCATTTCATTTGTAAAAGTCTTATTCATTCAAATGAAGTTGATTTCCACTTTTTTTTTTTCCCTGTTGAAAGTGCTATGTACATAAAGCCTCTGGAAGTCTTTTCATGATTGCAGAAAAGTGATATTAGACATTTATTTGAAGAAATTAATATGGTAAACAAAAGACTGCTAACAGAATTAGAACAGTACAGTACAATCTGTTTTTGCAAGAATTGCATGGAGCCTTTAGTCTTAGTTATTGCATATAAATAATGATTCAGCTAAGTCTATAGTTGAAATTTCATAGTAATGTATTAAATTATGAGCATACATCACCCTACTTACTACTTTTTGATACCTGTTCTATATGTATATCCATGTATTGGAATAGAAAATTATATCATTGAAATCAAGTTTCAGTTCCATTTACCATTTGCTCGTAACTTTCTTTAGGCCTGACATTTCCTGTGTTTATATCCCACATGAAGGATTTATTTTGGGGTTTGTGTGTTGTTGTGTTTTTTTCAAATAGGAGCAAATTCAATAGGATTTTAAGTGCACAATATACATTGGTGTCTTGCATCTTTGTATCTCAAAAGTTAGATAAAATGTGCAGGACATGTTTTTAATCTATAGTAAAGAAAATACCACATCTAGGAGATTTTTTTTTTGTGTGTGTGTGTGTGTTTACTTAAAAAAGAAAAGCATAACCAATGGTGGAGAATTCACACGTCTTTCCACCAAGAATGGATGATATATGGTGATTTGAGCAGATGAATTTGGGGTGGCAATGATTCTCTTTAGTGTTAGGCTTTCTTTTATGTGTGCCCTTAAGAAATCAGCCATCCTTAAGCAATCTCAGATTAAGATGTGAAGCTCAAGTCTAAATAGCTATTAAGGCTGCTTTAAAGAGCTGTAACTGCCATTCTGCATCATCAACCATTCCTCCTGACCAGAAGTCCAGGCAAGCCACATAGGAGGTACACCACACAGACAGCTTTCTCAAAAACTTCCTTTAGTAACCTCCACCCTGTTTTTCTTCACTTTCTACAGGTCATTTCCAGGTCAAGCCTGTTCAAAGAACTCTGCACTGTACAGAAATTAAATTAGTGAATGAATAAAAACTGCTGCATTCATGTGACTGTGGGGAAGGACCATTTGCCTGGCATATCTTTATAAGCCATCTCAGGAAACAGAAGGTAACACCACCATCTCTTTAAAAATTATTTGTAGTAGTTAGTGACACTGCAAGCTCCAAGTCTTCCATTCTGAAATCATGTGGAGAAAAAAAAAGATCTTAAAACAGTATATTGTCCTTTCATTCATTTTTAATGAATCATAGAATCATTTAGGTTGGAAAACACCTCCAAGATTATCTGGTCCAACCTTTAACCTAGCACTGCCAAATCCCCCATTAAACCGCATCAGTACGCACTACATCTACACATTTTTTGAAGATCTCTAGGGATGGTGACTCAACCATGAAGTTACATAAATCAGAAAAAATTACCCAAAACTTAGAGGTCTACTAGAATGTTGATTATGGTGCTGTTAAACTGGCTGTCTTTAAGAAAATTAGTATTGTTTGTTATTTCCCAAGGTTGGAAAACCAGACCATAACTTTTGTACCAAGATAAATAATCACAAGCTATTGGCACTGGCTTCATTGTACTTATGAAGTGAGAGCCAAGAGCAAAATTTCTTTGGAGAATCAGCTGGAAATGATGAACACAGTGGAATTTTACAAGGAGAAACATAAGAATTACACATTGTGTCATGCAAAAACCCCACTGCCATAAGGAAATCTTGCTACTGAAAAGCAGTAATTCAGACAAGAAGAATTAAATAGGTGAAGGTATTAGGGTATTATCATTTTAATTAATTCTCTACTTCAAATTTAAAATCGTAAAACCTAAAAACAGCTGTAAAGTTAAAACAGATGTGAGATTTGATACCCTGCCTCATACAGCATTAACATCTGAACACATACATGTTATTTTTACTGATTAAAAGCAAATGGCTGTAAACAGACTTCAGCACCTCACCTTTGAATTAGGATCTGGATACAAAAAATAATGCTTCACAATTCTGGATTACTTGCCACTTATTTTTGAGCTAGTCTCTGACTGTAGTTAAGCAGCTAAGCACTATCCACAATTCAGGCCAACCTCAGATGGGAACAGTGATCAGGTTCCAACAGAACAGGAATCGGCTAAGAATCGGTTAAGCTAGCCAATGCTAGAAATGAAACTGGAAAGACATATATACCAAGGCCTTAGGCACCTTACAGCTTGCAAAATAAAAGTCCCAGACTGATGCCTAAGTATGAGCATCCATGTTTTCTTTCAGAAAAGTGGCAGATCATTTTTTAAAGACAACAGAAATAAGTTTTCACCTTTTTATGCAGTCCCTCAGATAGAGTATTTTATTATATGTTCATTTAAGATAAGACACAGAAGCTGTTCTGACCACCAATTAGAACATGAATCTCCCCCTCAGTGCCTTCAACACTAAGTTACCAGGTTATTCTCACTTTGTTTTTCCATCTCTGGCCCAGGAAGTCCCTAATTCCCCATGAACCTGCCAGTGTTTCCAAGGAGGCTGAGAGAAATACCGCTAATTTGGAGCAGCAATGTGGACAAGTACTATATTAGTTTCCAACTTGACCTGGCTGGGCAAAATTGCCCAGAAAACTGTTTTGGTAGCTGCCTTTTTTTCCTCCTGACTTGCTGGCTGTTTCAGAAAGAATAAGAGAGTCCTAATGTATGCATTTTTTTTAAAGGAATCAGTTCTTAATCCCTAAAACGAAGCAGAACTCAGTCTTTTTATACAACTTACTTTTGTAAGAGTTTCTGCATGTGTGTACATGTGCTGCTCTCCTAGATGCATTGGCAAGCTGAGCCAAGCAGGTGAATTTCTACACCTCTGAAAATCCACAGGTAAACAGGCTACAGCAGGCTACAGAGGTTCACCTGTGTAGATATGATGGCACAGTTATCATAGTCTCTAGTCTGATTATTTAGCTTTCTCCAACACTGCCTTCATTCAACCTCAAAAGGGTGCATCACTTTGAAACCTAATACAAATAATGGCAAAATCTCAGTCAGATCTTGATAGGTTTATAATAAAGCCCATGCTCAGCCTTTTTAATCCCCCCTCAGTTGACTACATAGATAAGCCATACAGTAAAATAGCACTGTAGAGCTCACAGTATCAAGATTCATGGAGAGAAAACTGGAACTGAAAAGCTTTTGTTTAAAATATACCTACAATTACAACAAAAATAAGTAGAAACATTAAAAAGTTACAAAAAGCTAAGTTCCCACAAAAATCAGAAGCATCTAAATTCTGTGGCATCTAGTCATTAAATACGATGCTTTTGGCATAACTGACAGCAGTCAGCATGCTGATTATAAGTGGATACACTTCAGCATTTACTGTGTCACAAGAGGGACAAGAATATTGTGATATATTGAGATCAATAAGGTCACCGTTAGGGAGTGCTGAGATTAAGAGTATGTCAAAGCATCAGATTTTCTAATTGCTGCACTGGTAAAGATTTGTGCGATTATCGTCAGTGCTGACGTGGAATCAAAGGGAGCCAGAAGATTAAAACAGAGCTTGAGCATGATTAAAAACGTAGGCACAGACACTGCTGTTTTATTTGTAATGCAAGAGAACAGTAATATAGTGACCGCTGGTTAATAATCATACAGCATGTGAATGAATATTCACATTTCTGTATTTGATATCTTACAGGTCCAACTCAGGTAAAGCTTTCAGCTTTCTAGGATATCATAAATGACAGGAAAATTATAAAATCACTAGTTAGAGAACAGAATGTCAAAAACTGCAGCTAGTCTAAAAACAAACGAACAAAAGCAAAACAAAACAAAAAACAACCATTTTCAAATTTTCCAGACAGTAACATATGTTTGTATAAACTTAAAACAGAAGGTTTTTTTTCTTCCAAACCATGGCATGAACTAATCATTACAGAAGTTAGGTCAGCCCAGAACAGAACATTGTACAGTTAAGTTGATACGGTATATGGTTGTCTCACTTCTCTCAAAAGTGAATTTGATAGACCAAATCTGTGTTATCAGTGTTCTATTCAGACTCACAAGCAGAAATAACAAGCACAGGAATATGTATTAGATTTAGCATTCTTCCACTTTAACATGGCAGAGCAGTGCTGCCAACATACATGCAAGCAACTTTAAAAAGTGTTTTTAACCTGGTAGTATTAGTTTAATGGCTGAACAACAAGGCGAAAAAAAAAGGAATTACTGACTGCACTATAATTACATAGCATCAATCAAAAACATCCACCAAATTTTAACATGACTTGGCCTGCTGCACAAGACTGAATCAGCTGGAAACATTCTAGGCACCTTTGGGGAGATCTATAATGAGAATGATGGAAAACAGAAATTTAACAGGTTTTATTTAGTGCTCTCATATTTCACTGCACTAGAAGGCGTGAGTGCTTTAAAAAGATGACTTTACCAGGTAAGCGCACTGTCAAAACTTGTTCCAATAATGTATTTGTTTTTAATAATACACTAGTCTATAATAACTTACAAGAGTAACTCAAACTGACATTATCTATAAAGCGTAAGCCCCAATATAATTCAATTAAATACCAATCTAACAATTTTTATGCAAATTACTTTACTTCATCTTGCACATTTCTTTATCTCTGGGGATCATTCTCAATTTCCTTTTCTGAAGCTTTTCTAGCGCTACACTGCATTTTGGTAATATCACCACTGAAGCTGAAGACAATATTTCAACTATTAAGCCTACCAGAAAATTATAGTTAGATTTGTATCTGTTTTAGTCATACAGATTTGCTTTCCAAAGATTTTTCAAAGTACTTTTCCATGAAGTCTAGGAAGTTCAGATAGGACACCAACAGTGTTTTCAGTCTATTCTTTCAGACTTGTTTGGGGGTATATTAGCCTTTGTCCAAGCATGTTCATTAGGAAGAAGGCTACTAGCGCATCTTAGATTGCCAGACTCTCCCTGTTTTAAGTTCCAGTTGCTTACAACTTTGCCAAATATTAAATGTTTGGGCTGAAATTTTCCATGCAATGCCAGCGCCTCAAGCTGAGATGTGTTGGAAAGTTTCAGCTACAAAAATAAAACTATTTTCAAGAATGAGGGTAGGGGGAAAAACACTGTTTCACTCATGGAAAAAAAAAAAAAAGGAAAAAAAAAATCAGAGACTTTTTCACTGGAAAGCTCACTTGCTGTCATGCACTCCCTGAAATTGGCAAGAAGTAATTCTTTTGTTAGGGATTATGCTTTTTCACTTTCCTCATGAAAATCAACCCAGTATGGGCTACTTATAAGCCCCTGAAAAGTTGTGGCCCATGTAATTTACTACAGCATGGGATTGGAAGGAACTGCCTAATGGATTGAATGCAGTCCCATGTAATCATGACAAATGTACAGATGTCCAGGTCTGAGAGCTCAACAGACAATCTTGGCAAGTACTCTTGCAAGCTCTTGGCCACAAAACACTTTCTACTGCCATATTACAGCATTGAAAACACAAAGCATGAGATTAAAGCTATTATGCCAGCGTGTTATATGGTAGGAAAAAAAAATTAAAAACTGAAGAAGAGATGGGGAGAAATTGCTAATATAGTCATTGAGTAAAATTTCAGACTGGGCGGGGGGGGGGGGGGGGGGGGCAATGGTCCTTTGCAATTTGATTTGGGGGGAAGATTCCTCATGACCAAGTATGGGCTTCAGTTCCAGCGGCAACCATTACTGTCAGCATGCTGGCAGAAAGAACAAGATTTTCATCCCTGGGCTAGGCATGACTGTGGCTTATTTGTGAACAGAAAATGTGGCATCTGTCTCTCCAGTACTTTATTGACCCGTTCCTGCTGACAAAGGAAGAAGGTGATTAATTTAGAAATCAGGGGAACAAGACATAGCCCTGCAGCAGCAGCAATGCATGCAGACAAAGGGAGTCAAATGGGAAGAGAAAAGGCTTGGACTGACATTGGCTGAGTCTGTAGGGGGCAAGGGAAGACTGCAGCACTCAACAACCCGCATACGGCACACACATGGCATTTTCAACTCTGATATTCAAATGATTTCAGAGGCAAGGCTGTCAGCCTTTCAAATATACAAGCCATCAAATGCTGCAACCACAAAATAGCAGCTTGCTAAGACTGACTTCCCTGTGATATTCAGCTTCATAAGTCATGACAAAAAAAAAAAAAAGGAGAACCCCAGAGTTATTACGAGCACTGAAGCCCCTATAAGGTTGTGTTATAAAGAAAGATGACAATTCCAGCTTATCTCAACGTTTTCTTTTTTTGCCATTGTTTTCTGTCTTGGTATTCTTAACTGATTTTGTCTATGTTCTGTGAAGTCCTGTCATGGTGGCCTGAAATTGTGCTTTAGTACCTTATGGTTAATAACCTCTGGTTTCTTCAGAGTGGCAATATACGGTCACTCCAGCTGAGTTCGGAGCATTTTTCTATGCTATTTTATAAAAACACCAGATGCAAATGAAAAACTGTTGTTGCAAGGCTGT
This sequence comes from Anser brachyrhynchus, assembly GCF_964034855.1. NCBI lineage: Eukaryota > Metazoa > Chordata > Aves > Anseriformes > Anatidae > Anser > Anser brachyrhynchus. The sequence continues at coordinate 72,693,377 of NC_137694.1, forward strand.
CAAGTAGCTAGCTGCCATCAGCCCACCATTTGACTTGCAAACACAAATTGAACTAGCCACAGACACAGCAAAGACTGAGAACCATCTTCAAAGCAGAAATCATGGCTCATTTCTGTACCAATTCAGACTATAACAATAAATGCAGGGGTTCAAGAGGTTTGTGGTGAGTTCATGAAAACTTTTTTCTGCATGTGGGAATTCTGGAATCATTGCTGGTGAAGCAGGAAAATCATATAAACCATGTTTTCTCCTCATAGCCATCCTCCTATAGATGCTGCATGCATTTATAGAGCCAAGAGTCACATCATCAGCTGCATGTCTTGTGTTCTTTCTCCAGATTCAGAGCCTCACAGTACTGCTCTGAGTGACTGCCCATCATGTACTGCAAGGACAAAATGCTCCTGAGATTCACAGCTGTTTCATTCTGTCACAAATATGAACATCCTGCTGAGCCATTGAAGAGTACTCATGCTACAGCATACAACATACAAAGTTTGTTCACATTCAACTTTGGATGGCACTAGGAGAGTTGGCATATATCCCTGCATATGTTAACATCACCCACAAGTATTAAGAAAATTAAGATTTCTGGTATGATGAGATAACAAAATTGTGAGTTGAGAGAGGTAGTGTATGTCTTCAGTTCAGAGGCAGAGCAACAGTTCACATTTCTGTGGAGAAGTGCCGTAGATATGAAGAAAATTAGATGATAAGAAACATTTGCATCTGCTGTAGAGGTCCTATAAGGTCCTATAATCTTTTCCACAGCTGGACACCTAATAATGTGGTGCTGCTTTTCTGACTGGAGATTCAAGGACATGACCTGCAAAAATGCTGAGCTGCCACAGCTATAGCTAAAGTAATTGACAACAGCAGCTTGAGCATATAAAGTACAATGAAGCTATGAGCTCTTAAAACTCAGGAACCTTGAAATGGGCATCTGAAATTTGTGAATGCTTTAGTCTCAAATAAATCCTGTGAAAGACAAAAAAGCTGTTTGGAAGATCAAGCAGTTTAAGAAGGACCCTGGAAGAGCAACTTTGTTGTAGAGGAGAGATACCCTTTTTTTTTTAATCTGTAAGTATGACTATCATCCCATATTGTTATTCAGTTCTCTACAAGTATGTATATTTATATAAAACATTTGGATTGTGTGGGTGAAAATACATTATAAATTATCTTGAGTAATATCATGTATCAAAAAAAAGCCTGAAAAACTGAAGGAGAAAAGCCATTTTACTACATCATCCACAAAACACTGCTTCAGAAATTTGTCCTCCATTCCTTCAAAGGGTATCTTGCATAAAAAGGAGTGCAGCCTTTTATTTTGTGACAACTGCATGTACCAGAGCATCTTTAAAAATTGTATCAATGTTACCTTGCATTATGGTAGAGAGCTTTTCGTCTGGAAGACCCAAAAGGACTGCCAGTGAATGGCACTGGTAACTGCACTTGTTTTATTCATTGGGAAAAGAATCAGAATTTAATTGAACAATTAAGATTCTTAGTCATACCTGTTTTGTTGCTTTAAAGTAGTCAAGCATAACTAGGCACAGCAGAAGTCTCAATAGTATTTTAAAATGGTTTTCTTCCTTATTCAATTAACTCAAATGAAAAAAATATTTTTCTGAAACATCAACCTGAGAAAAATTAATGGTTAAGAAAAATACAGTCCCTTCGTATATTAAGTTATAGATGGACAAACTGAGAGGTCTGATTGGGCACCAATTCAACACTGAATTATAGCACCGCTACCACAAAGTCTACTAACACAACTAACATTCGATCATATATCTAGATTATGCTACCATATATCAATATGATCTGTATATTTATGAAGGTTTATAATGTGGTTTTACTATAACAGTCAAAGTGTTTCACTTAAGATGGAAAGGGGAAGAGACTTTATCAGTCCTTGTTCTCCCCTCCCCTGTAAGTCCATTTTCTTTTGGATCCTGTTTTGTTCCATTGTTGCCAGTACTGGACACCTACAAAATCCAATCACATAAAACTCTAGGACGAGAGTCTTCATTTGGTTTGTGAACCTACTACAAACAGCAGTCTGTATTAAAATCAGAAAACATTCAAAGAAAAATCAAATTAGAATAATATAAGAATTATAAATCTACTGTCCTAGAAGTATAGTAATATTTTAATGCTTTCTTGTCTTTCTCCTCCTATATTCATGAAAGATCTACACATTTAAAGCATTGCATAGTGTTTTTGCATACTGACAATTTGAAATTCTTATCAACTTAAAATGCCATGAACTAGAGAAAGGACTTGATGCCATTGAGCAGCCTAACTTAGCTATCACTCATGGAAAGGCTTTATAATTTTTGACCTGTGTAAAAACATTTACTTAATTCTATAGAATTAATGTGCTCATATTAATGAATATTTTAGAAACTTAAGTACATATGTAAGAAAAACAATAATGGAATTCTAAATTAAAAATGAAGGTCTATGGTCAGGAAATTCAAACAAATTAAGTAATGAAACACAATGCTGATTTAGCAATGCAAAAGTGTAACCTCTTATTGCATATCCTATGTCACTCAAAGGTTTCTATTAAAGGAAAATATTAAGCAGTCATGACGACTGAGCTAATTTTGAGGCTAATTTCTTGAATTTCTCAAGAGCTTACTTGGTCTTTCAAATTCACATTGTACAGTTCTTTGCATTGATTTCCCTGGTTTTGAAATTAAGAAGGAAGTTAGGAACTACAGTGCATATAAGCTTTGCTAAATATTTAAGGAACCTTGGCACAGCTAAGTCTTTTTAATGAGGGACGAAATCTTAACTATGCTAAGACACTGTAAATGCTTAAGTCTCCTTAGGAGTTTAGAGCAGCTCAGCCATTCTAGGACACTAAGAGTTTACAGAAATTTTAATTGGTTAGTAAGTCAAATTCTTTAGCTAGTCTATACAAGTTAAGTGCTATAATCCCAAATTTTTGGTTCATTTATCCAGTCAAAACAAACAGTCAAAACTATAAGCCTCAGAAGGAAGATCTCTGCATCTCTAGCCCAAAGTCTACAATCCACACTCAACCAAATCTTCAGTGGTCAAAGAGCTCAGCCTGCTCTGAATATCTCTTTCCAGTTTGGATGAATTTGAACTAAGAGCTCAGTCCTAAATGATAGTTACCTAAAAAATTACCCAAACCCTGCCTCAAGCCTTCTGTGCTACTCACTATAAGCAATCATTTAGGTTCAAGAAAAACTGCAATCAAATACTGAGCTGCCTGCCAGTTTTAGCTCTCAGGGCAGTGCCTAATATGTAAAGTGCCCTGTGACCCAACAACTCTTCTGGGAAGATTAAGAAGATACCCATTGTACAGCTGAAATATATTTGCAAATAAAAGGGACATATGTTGGGAAAACAAGAAGTTATAGTACTTCCTAGGAAAAGAATTTTAAAAAGTAGAAAATGCAGCAAGCAGTTAGCAACTGTCTTCAAAATGACTGCTCCACATCAGGTGCACATTGAAAGGCTAAGATGAAGTTCTTATGCATTACATAATGGAGAGTTGTAACTACCACATAAACCATGCATTTATAATCAAACTGTGTCCATCACCATCCCCCCTGCCTACAGTTTGCTATTGTTAAAACACACTTATTTAAAATTTGGGAAGTGTAGTCTAGTTTCTTTTATGGTTATTTTATTTCATTTTATTTCTGATGGTAGTTAATAGCAGTAAAAGTAATTTACTGACCCTGCCTAGTTAAATGCCATCAGACCAAAACTCAGTTTAAAGTCATTTAATAGGGCAGTCACTATAAACAAAAAAGCTCTGACTGCACAGTCAGTAAGCCAGAGGGAACGAGAGGATTAAAGCAATGTTCCAGGAAAATTTATAGAATGAAATTAGCCAAATGAATTAAATGTCAGTTATATAGCTGAGAATTCAATCCACATTTATTAGAGTAGTGACTTTCTCACAATTGTAATAATTATTTCAGGAGGGAGACAGCTTTTAAACTAACAAATTTGAGCATACAGATCCTATAGACTGCTGCTTTTAAATCTTAAAGATGGCAAAAGACTCCTCCTCCCCTCCCCACCCCCCCATACATCAATATTTCCTTAATGGCAGTGTTATGTTTTTATGTTTTCTGACTTCTTGCAGAAAACTAGTTTATGAACAGTGAGAGATCTTTATGAATAGGTAGTAAATTTTGGCTGCCACTCATGGGTTGGAGTCCTACTGACTCCTTGATATAGAAGAGCTCTATATACCAAGATATATTTGTAGGATATAATCTCAGAAGAACTATGGCTATATTGCAGGGGAAGGGTTAAACTGCATTTTCACAGCTTTGAAATTTGTCAGAGGACATTACTGAAGAGCAATTATGCTTCTTATGAACCACTAAACTGTTTTCTTTGTTTGTTATGGAGTCACCTTAAGCAGCAGCTTCTTATAGCTAAACACTGTAAACTCTGGTTTACATGTTTAGTAGAGCATAATGCAGGGGAAGACAATGGACGAAACCCAGCAGGTATTAATCATTTTCTGTGGTACTGAAAGAAGGTGGACTGAACAATTTTAAGGTCTTAATAAAAGAAAAAATACTAAAATTAGTCATTTAAGGCAACTGCCATCTAGAAAAGTTGTAGCGAACATAAACATGTAAACAAAGGAGAATATCCAAACTGAGGAATCCTGGTTCTGGAGACATGCAATGGAGGCTTGCAATATGGGAGGAAGACAAGGGGGCCAGTAACAAAACTGTAGCATCCTGTTTCAAATTTTATTGTAGTTCACATTTTTCAGACTTGCTGATGTGTTTCACAAACAGAATGGTTGAGATTGGAAGGGACCAATGGAGGTCATCTGGTTCAACCCCCTGCTCAGGCAGGGCCACCTAGAGCAGGTTGCTCCTGACCACATGGAGATGACTTTTGAATCTCCAAGGAGACGCCACAGACTCTCTGGGGAACCTGCTCCAGTGCTCCTCCATGTGGATTCTTGCAGTTTCCTGCTGTTATCAACTCCAAGTACTCAAAACTACAAGTCACTCTTCAAAACGACAACCTAAAAATAACTAGATTTTTAAAAATATCTTGCATGCTTTTTGTGTTTCTGAGCATACAGATAGTAATGAAGTCAAAACTATGTTCAACTTTTTTTTTCCTGTAACCATAAAAAACTAGAAACCTTAATTAAAAATATATTGTTTTAAAGGATGACATTTCTGTCTTCTATCATATAAGTTTAAGAGCTGAGACAAATATGCAGCTTCTTTGGCTACGAGCTAATCTGCCTAGCTTCCTCCTGTGATCAATCTGTTTTACTGGAACAAGCTGTAATTATGCCCTTCATTTAATGTTTGTTGTTGCCTGAGTGTAACTCAGCTTAATAGTGCAATTGCCATATATCTGACAAATCACTCAGCACTACTGCTCAAACAAGACCAGTCCCAGGCCTACCTGAGGCAAGAGAAGAATCATTACTAGTCTTTATTATATAGTTCATAAGGAGAATATTGTTTCTTTTCATCTAGCAATTTACAATTCCTAAGAGCTACTGATGTCTAGGAAGCATTACAAGTTATAAAATACCTACTTATTACAAGTTTCCTGAATTTCAAACAAAACCATTTGGATATTTAAAAATTGCAAAGCAAATACGATGTTAAACAGCATAAATACATCTGAAAAAAAAGGTTATTTGCATGAAGGCTATTTGTCTCTAAATAGCTTGCAAAGGTACTTATTTTATCTAAAATATAAATTCTTTGGAAGGATCTTTTATGCTTTTTACGTATGAGAATGGATCTAGTTTTTCAGCCTTTATTGCTATAATCAGATGAAGTTGTTACCAAAACTGAAGTTACCGAAGTTTTACTTACTGTACTTTTACACCTGTACAGACATTTTAACAGTATCTTGGTAGTGTGAGGAAAAGGATGGCAAAAAAGATTGTCTGTAGTGAGAAATAATCTGAGTTGTCAGGTTCTCAGCCACCCATCCTAGCATACCCAGGAAAGCTTCTGCTCAGCTTTATTCCAACCTATTTGGTTTGGGCAGGTCTCAGATTCCCTTTAGCTCATGCTTTCTTTCTAGCAGGTTTTGTCACGTTATGGTTTAGCTAGATGCTTGCTTTTCCAAGGCTGGATTAATCCAGGCTACTCCAGAGTTATTTTTGTGCTCCTTGTGGCACCAATTTAAAGGCACAGTTCTAATTATTTTTCTTTCTGTGTGCCTGTTACCTCTTCAGTGCCTAGGGCTGTTGGTCACATGCACAGCTAGGAATTGCAGCTACTACAGTGTTTGACCTACAGCTTCAGGAGAAGGTATTGGAGACAAATCACAGAATTACAGAATCACAGAATCATCTAGGTTGGAAGAGACCTCCAAGATCACCTAGTCCAACCCCTGACCTAACACTAACAAGTCCTCCACTAAACCATATCACTAAGCTCTACATCTAAACGTCTTTTAAAGACCTCCAGGGATGGTGACTCAACCACCTCCCTGGGCAGCCCATTCCAATGCCTAACAACCCTTTCAGTAAAGAATTTCTTCCTAATATCCAACCTAAACCTCTCCTGGCACAACTTTAGCCCATTCCCCCTCATCCTATCACCAGGCACATGGGAGAATAGACCAAAAATCATGGTGGACCAGAGTCTTTTCCTTCCTTCCTTCTGCCTCATTATACCAATAGAATAGCATCTCCCAGACACACCAGATATTGTACACGCATACCAAACAGTAAGATGTTTGGATATTAGTTTAAAAGGGTGTGGTCTGATAGTTACTCAGTGTTTACGCTAAATCAGTTGTTTCATGGTAAAAGGTACTCAGCACGTGCCAAGGTTGAAACGAAGTCTGTTAAAATAAATTGTTAACTTTCTGCATTTAACAATTTCTAATTAAACATCAGAGAGTGGCTGTTGCTAGAACCCCACTATGCATTTGTTTTGTTTGTACTCAATGTGTCTCATTTAGGTCATTATTGTCTGTGTTCAGTAACGAGACAAATAGAGAGCTTCTTTCTTTACAAAGACTTCATTCTGTTTGTACTTTTGATAGAAAAATTTGTAAATTGTTTCATTTTGACAGCTTTCATACCTCCTGACAGGTATTTATAAAGTGAAGGTTTTTGTGGTTTTGTTTGTTTTTTCCATGGCATGCTGACTTTTTCCAGCTATTTGCTAGTTATCCAATGCCACAAGAAAAATATAATTAATGAGTAGTCTAGATGTCTAATGAATTTGAATGCATGTTTTCATGCTAATGAAGTCTGCAAGTCTTAGGCACACAGTTGAGTACTTTGCTGAGCATTTGAGTAAAGGAAAACCCACAAAAAAGACTACAGGCTTAAACCTTAAGTATTTTCAAAATACCTTTTCAGAAGCAATCTCTGGAAACATATACATCTTTTTTCCATGGATAGTGTCTTTACTTAATTATTGTATCTAATTCTGAATTGATACGTTTGCAAAATTAGGGAGCAACTGACATGCCTTCTTCTCTACCCCATTCCATATATGTTCTGAAAAGGGAGCAAGCTGTTGACAAACATTCAATGAGGTTTGAAACACTTCTAGCAGAAGGCTTGCTTTATAACTCCTCTAATACCAAAGCAGTCCTAACCTTAATCTTTTTATTTATTTTTCTAGCAGACTTGCATTAAATAAACTTGCATTCCATTTGTGCCATTTTCACGACAGGAAAGTGGAGCTAGTTCTAAAACCTTGTTCTGAAATTAAATAAGCAGTATTGCCCCTATTTCAAGAACGATATAGCATATAAATCAAAGTAACAGTACACTACTCTGCTGTGTCCACTGGGATGTGTCCCCTTTTGCTTTTAGTCTCCAGCCAGCCAAGGGAACTGCCTTTAGGCAGTCAACATGGAGAAAAATATGGCTAAGAAAATAAAAAGGGGTGGTCTTTATACATGGTGCTGTCTAGACTCTTCCCCAGTTCTCTGCCTCACTCTGTTGTTGTTCTGCCCCACCTAAGCTTTCTTCCATGGCTTGCAGCCGAGGGGCAAGACAGAGTATAGCCCTACAACACTCACAAAGCTGTTTTGCTTCAGAATAAGGTCCCAGCTTGGATCTGTAAATATACTGGAAACAGTTCCAAGCAAGGATAGTGTGGTCCTTGTTTCTTCTCAGCAGTGTAAACTGCATGTGGGTAGGCCTTCCTTGAAAATCCCTTCTACTTCCACAGCAGGGCTATTGTCATGCCCCATATGTCCACCAAAGGTCAGTGATCCAGTATGCCTGCCTGGCTCCCAGGCAAGTTGTCTGAATCTGCTCTGTTAATACTATCCTCTGTCCGTGTCACCCCTTTGGGCAGATAGCCCTCAGTCTTAGTGGAGGTTGACCTAGGAAGACTGAACGGGATTGCCCTTCTGTGGCAAGGTTTTCCATTTTCAGGACATGATCATGATTAGTTTGCACCCCAGTTGTGATGCAATGTGGACTCTCCAGAAACACTGGAAGACAACAGTTGGGACACGGACTTGTGTTCACGTTACTGGAGAAGGAAGAGAAGAATAGGATTTTCAGAAATATCCTATAAACCAAGGTAGCCATTAAGAATCAATTTAAAATAAAACATTTCTGATGTAAAACTGGTAGGTATCTGTTATACATTTATTCTTTCTGTTCCATAATTGCTGTGAACAGCATGATCAACCAGTTAATTCATAACAGTGCTGATGTAATCTGCTTTGCAAATACTGCCTGAGAATATCATTCCTGGAGCTGGAGTATTTCAGGAGTGATGTCAGTCAATTCTAACTACATATTACCCAGCAAAACTACTTTTTTTTAGAAGTATGGCAACAGGCAATGAGACAACACACAAGCCTGTGAAATGGACAGATCACCCCATGGGATCCCCAGCCCTTTAATTTGTCAAATAGGATTAGATTGCCTTGTCTAAGTTAGCATCCTCAACTGGCTTGAATATCATTAATGTTTGGAAGCTACTACACAAAACAATCCAGAACAGTGTGCCTAATCTTAATGCTCTGTATAGAACTTAGTTCTTTAACATCATTATTTAAGGAGACAGAGTAAGCAGATGTATCTGGAAAGAGAAGAGTTGCAAATGTGAGGACTTCAGGAGTATTACATTACACCAGTTATACAGAAACATTTATATCAGAAAAATCCAAAACCCAACAGTAAAAGCAAGCAACATCTGTTTAGTCAAATAAACTTTTTCCACTTACAGAAGTCCAGGATAATCGAACTGACTTTACATAGATGTATACAAGTATGGCTTTATATTGATCTTCATCGGTTTCCAATATGAATACGGAGCTGGAGACAAATGGAAGTGCCACCTCCAGTCAGGACTGCAATAAACTAAAAATCCTTTTTAAAAGCAAAGCTGGCATAAATGTAGCAAGTCAGATCTTTATAGTCTTTTCAACTGTTCTGGAGGTGTAGAAAACAATCTCTTTAAGACAACATCCTAAACAAAGACTTTGTGGTGACGTGGGGGTTAATTACAAACAACAGAGGTTCATTATACATTCCACAATGTTGTTCTCACACACAAAAGATGCTCTCACTTGCTAAATGTCTAGCCTAGACTACCAGAAATTGCATTGCACTGGGTGCCCCTCCTCTTATTCCCGGACTTTCTTACCCTGGCCTTTTTTTTTTCCCTCCCATCTCTATTGAAAGATAGTAATTAAACACTAAAGCCTCTCAGTTTCTGCAGCACTGCAGGGGAACTCCTCCCTGTAATAAGCTCCAATTACTGGCTGCAACTGCATCTGATGAAGGATTATCCTCTCACTCAGCTACGGCAAGCTCTAGAGTATAATCTTCAATTAGTTCAATTCATGTAGCACACTGGCAGGCAGGCCACTACGTTTCCCACGACTTACACAAACAGCCTTTCTTTGATACCCCCCAACTCCGCACAGATGGTCCCGGGACTGTCTGTTGCAAAGTTCAGTGCATCTGGCCCCTAAACCCACCTAATGCAGGCAGCAAAACAAAGACTGAGACTCAAGTGCTCTACAGTACCTATTTGTTTCAGTAACAGCAGGCTTTTTTTTCTTTTTTTCTTTTTTTTTTTTAAATAAAAGAAAGAAATTATTCAAGGAGTCAGAAAACAGGTGGACAAAAAACACCCAACAGATCTGGAACGCTGCTATAAATTACTTCATCATTTTTAACTATGTGAAAATTTAAAAAAAAAAAAAATTATGCTAATATAAATACATCTGCAACAGGCAAAATCCAATAAGGGCAAAATTAAATTCAAGTACAAAGGGAGAGAGATAAGAATTTACTTGAGGTATTGCAGATATCTTCAAGAAAGAATTGTTATTTTTGCAGCATGCCTGTTCAATACTTAGAGCAAAGACAGCTGAACCCATATTCAGTCTAAATTCTGAATTCTTGTCTTCTGTATCCTGATACTTTATACGGTCTATGTACCAGCTCATGCTTGATTTCTTTAATTGCTTACTGTAAAAAGGAATGGATTTAATTGAAGAAAATATTTTAAAACAGCTAGGTTTAATTGTTTCTCCTTTATTCATGTTTTTGATATTAGGAGATTTTGCTGTATGGCAGCTAAAAATATTAATTGAATAGAGTAAAACAGATGACTGCCACCAGCATCTTACGCTGTCGCCACTGCCTTCACTTCAGAAGAGTTGCTGTGACCATAGGGAAGTCAATACCTAGAGGCATGCTGCCCCAAACACCTGCTTTTATGGCTTAGTATTTACATCTGTCAGCTGCCTCATCAGGAGGAGAAAGGGGTATTTGCCAAATAAGGGCTTGTCTTCACCTGTAAAGAAGCTATATAACCTCATTACAGCAGAGTTAACTCACACCATGAGAAACACAAGACCACAATGGTAACTACATTTGTATTGTCATCTTGTATAGGCTGGATGCAGAGGCCTCCCATTTTCAAGCCTTTATGTCTAAATTTTGCATTAAGACAGTCCATCTGAAACTCCACTCTGCAGTAGTAATAGCATCAAGTTTGTATTTAGAAGACAATCCCACATCTCAGGGCCTCTATTTCCAGGATCCTCAGGAGCAGCATCTTATTCCATGCCTCTTCCCACTAAGCATAGCAGGATGTCCTTGTGCAGGAACACTGCTCAGCAGCTCCTCTTCTGTCAGCTTGACGGCCAACATGGGCACAGCCCAGCAGACCATAAAACACGTCAAGCCAAATGTGTGAACTTGTAAGACACCAGGAAGTACAGTTTCATAGAGTAGCACTAAGCTTCTGACTTTTTTTTTTTTAAATTGTAGCACAGTAATTTTTCCAACATCAGATTTTATGCTTTTGTGTGCTTGATACATTGACTTATATTGTCAGATCTGAAAAAGGGCTTGTATGTCTGGAAGTATCATTTTTCAACTGCATTAACTTGGATTTAAATAAAGTGTATTTTAATTCACAATGCTTGTTTCAGTCACATCCTTCTACAGTTGTCCTTATATAACACTAAGGAGGATACCAATATATACACTTCAATCCTAAAAAAACAGACAAAAGCCTGACATTTAATAGAATTATAGTATATCATGAGCTGGAAGGGACCCGGGGACCCACAAGGACATCGAGTCCAACTCCTGACTCTACACAGGACCATCTAAAAATCAGACTACATATCTGCAAGCAGTGTCCAAATGTTTCTCGGACTCTGGCAGGCTTGGTGCTGTGACCACTGCCCTGCGGAGCCTGTTTCAGTGCCCAACCACGCTCTGGGTGCAGAAACTTTCATGCAGTTGGTGGTTGCCCAGCCCTCTAATTTGTCAAGATCTCTTTGCAAGGCCACTATCCTCAAGGAATTCTACAGCTCCTCCCAATTTAGTGTCATTTGTTTCAACTGGGCAGTGTATTTCAGACTGTTGTAAGAGGACTAAAAATAAAGCCTAATTCTCATTTTGTAGAGTTCATACAACAGTTCATACAACTTCCAACTAAATCTTCTTCAGCTGTTCTTCACTGTCCTACCACTGTAACTCAACCTTATACAGTGCTGTAGATGTTTTCATAGAGGAAATAAAATCAGCCACTGCCCCAAGGAACTTTCAGTTTATAATGGTGCTTTTCAGGATACAAGCTATTTGCAGTAGTTCAGACTTTTAGACTTCAAGCACCCTAGGTTAGGCACTATGTAAACACATGCACAAGTTTCAGACAGAATACTAATAAAGAGGCTGAAGGAGAATACCCTTATTTTCAATACACCCAAGAGCTGAATGAGGTTGCATTGTAGAATTCTAATATTTGAGGGAAATCTAGGGCTCCCACCATTATAAAAACAAAGAAAACTGTATTTATATATATATTCCATAAAAGTTAACTTTATTTTCTGTTGGAAACTTGTAGAAAAATCAGCCCAAAATGGACTACCCTCACACTTCACATGGGCCATTTTCAAGTATGAGGCCTCATGCATAATTACATCCCACATCTGGATGTTGAAATGGGCATTTAGTTCTGTTAAAATCAGAACAATGGTTTCAGTATTGCTATGAACATCCAACTGTAGGATTTGATAAAATGTCATGTTTAAAACTAGTTATCACAGTCCTCAGTCTAAAAGCATAGAAGACTATTTTATTTTGTAACTCAGTAGACTGATGGTGAAATGAGCCTCCAATCACACAATCAAATGTCCTGTATCCAATCAGCTGAATTGCTGCACTGCACTCCCTGAGCAGCTTAAGTTTAAATGCAAAATTACCTTTGATGATAAATAAGAACAGATCAACTGTCTTTTGAATTCCATCCATAATTTCTCTCAAATTGAACACCCTGATTCACTAAGTAGCCAAATAACATAGCACAAAATAGGCTCACGCTCTCCACTGGACATTTTAGTAGCAGAGAATCACAGAGACAAGTACAAATAAGAGGAAATGTATTCCCCCCAAATACTATGATCTCTAAACTTTGAGAAAATGGAAAACAAACAAGAAAATCAGTGGGAAGTGTCAAGTGAACACCTAATCATCAGTCCTTGTCAGCTATAGCCAGGGGCAGGCAGCAAGTCGTTACTATCACCATGCAAACACTGCTTCTACAGCATAATAAGAAATTACAGGTATTACGCCTCCATTCTCCACTCAGTTTGGAAGAAAAAATAAGAGAGAAAGACAAAATTTATCAGGTTTGTAAAGATCTTAATTGTGAAGCATCACACAAATAAAGTCTGTACAATGCATGCAGGCATCAACTTTTTTTTTTTTTTTTTTTTTTTTTTTTGTCTTCCACACATCCTGAGAACAAAACTTCTGGCCCCAAAAGTAGTGTTTTAAGAATTAGAAACATGGTATTTATAAAAGACAAATCATAGTAGATTAATATGAAAATAGATTAATATGAAAAGAGAATGACAGTACTTGCTGGGGACCCATTTTTTATTTATAGTTTTCTTTGCTTAACTAGAATACAAAAAGCAGTGCAAGTAGTTGTGGTATTGCCTTAAGTGAGATAGTAAGATCACATGACATCACAGCTGAATTTATCTCCTACCCTGGAATCCTGTCCTTAATTAGTTATTATTGAATGACACTAAAATCTCTAATTCAGGCTCTAGACCCTATCAGTTACCAATCTTAACTAGTGATAAGATAGCTGATACAGGAACATAGCAGGAAAAATAACTTTTCCTGGTAAAGCATACCATATAAATGCACATCCATGATATACAACCTAGGATTTTCACGTTGAGCTAATATGTGATTTAGTAAAAATGGTAAGCAGCATAGAAATCACTGGATGGTGACTGATAAATCACAAAGGAAACATTTAGGCTACCGTCTGCAATCAAAGCTTGAAAACTGCAGCAGTAAAAAGCTGTTACATGTAAGAATAGTAAACACAAAACAAGAACAAGAGATTCTTGAAGTGACCTGTGGCAGACTGAGCTTTGTAGACCAGTTGCCATAAAGACACCCAGCATGCAAGAAGAGAACCAAAATGATGAAGGAAATAGTGACCATGTTTTTGTTTGTTTGTTTGTTAGTTTTTAAATACGCTTAGTTAATACTTTGACAGAAGAGAAACATTTCCCTGAGCTTCTGTTTGTTTAATGCCCAGTCTACACAATACCAACAGAATGGCCAGACGCTGCGTAATATGGGATATTTCACACACCTTTTTCATAAAATACAAGAATTCTGAAAGCGCATTATAGAAAATCACGACTACCAAAACAGCCTCAGGAAACTTTCCACTTTAACGGCTTAGAGATAAAGATTGAACTAAACCAGGAAGGCGTCCTGGAAACCTGGATGTTTTTTCTGAGTATTTTCTCCTACAAGCTCAAAAATAGTCCATCTTTATATACAGAAGGCCAAGCAAAAGTGTCAGGAGATCTGCAGAAATGATCAGGGAGCTGCTGACTAACTTCAGACTTGAAAGGGAAGCATACAAGTAACAGGAGGGGCAGGTGACCTGGTAAGAATATAGAGATGCTGTACAGTTGGGCAAGGGTGGGGGTTAAAAATGCCAAGCTCCACCTGGAGGTGAACCTAGCAAGGAACATGAAGGGCAAAAAGAAGGGATGGAGGAAACCAGGTGGAAGCAGATTCTTCAGCAGTACCCAATTAGAGAACAACAGGCAATGGGCACATACTGAAGCAAATGGTACGTACATGTTTTTTTTTAAATGTACAGAGTGACTCTAAGAGTGACTGAACACTGGGATAGGCTACCCCTAGAGGCTGTGGAGTCTTCATCCCTGAAGATATTCAAAACATGACTGGACATGGACCTGGGCAACCTGCTCTAGATGACCTGCTTTCAGCAGAGAGGATGAACTGCTGTTCTCCAGGTCCTTTCCAAAGTCAATGGATCCAGTTCTGTGAAATAAGCTGTAAGAACTAGGATTATGAGAGTCTTGGAATGGAGCTTCTGTTAAGCTAGCAAAGTGAACAAGCATGGAAGGAGAATGGAGGAAAAATAAAGCTTGTAAAAATTTTTGTTGTTGGTAGTGGTTTTCCTGCAGAAAAGAGTAAGCTTTACCTGCAATCCAACATGCAATTTCAGTGAATTTAAGAGGAAAGTGTCTGGAGTAAGATTCCACTGATGTTAAACCAGTCTTAAACAGCGTATAAGGAGAATGAATAGCGGAGGAAGAGATGGAGTGTTGTAGGGGATTTTGTTTTGTTGCTGTTGTTGGTTTAAGGGGGGGGGGGGGGGGGGGGGGCAGTGCCTTACTTCCATCAGCCTTCTCCTCCCTCTTCAGGATGCCATAAAGCTAACATTCCTTTTTTAACAAATTCAGCTACTTTCAAATATGCAGTTTGAGGTTAGAAACATCGATGTAACCACTGATTACTCTTTCACTACCTCTTGTTAATTCCATGCCTGCTGTTTGGATCATCTAGCTTTGGATGCATCTAAATTGCATTTTGCAGTGTTTGCAGACCACCTATTACTGTAGCTTCTGAGCTGTCTGATCTTACTCTTTATGCAAACATGTAATTTCAGCAGAATCTGACCACAGACCCCTTTCTTTAGATGTCCTATGGGGATATTAACAGGGAATACACCAGGGAAGCTCACAGCATCCATAATACATTAGTGCTTATCATGTCTACATGCTAGAGAAGTGAAGACTAAATTATAGATGAAATCTAACTATAAGAAGCTATATTCACTAATCAAAAAATAACAATGAAGGTGGTCATGAAACAGTGCACTAAGGTGCATCTGCTGTACTAGACATAGACAAAGTTCTTGTTGCTGCAATTGTTGCCTAATACTGGATGTTCTGTCCTTAAAAACAATACTCCCAGGGAGACAAGATGACTAAATTTTGATAAGATGTCAAGTGTTTGTCAAGTCATACCTAATTCAGAAAGCTCATTAAATATAGCATAGCTGGCTTGAGTAAAATTTGATGGTGGTACTAATACTGTGAATAAGCAGAAAAACTGTATCTCCAGATACAGATGTTAATCTTTGAACAGCACTAAAGTAAGATAAATGCATTTTTGTAGCAAAAAATTTAGAAAGGAAATAACATTTCTATAAGATAGAAAGCAAATGTCAGATAATATAGTGAACTTGCAGATCCGAAAATGAACGGAATCTTAGAACTATTTGAGAAGTGAACAATGAAGTGTTTGTTCATTTAGAGCACGGTCCAGTAAAGAACAGCAAGTACCAAGGATCCAATCACATGCTTAAAGTTAGGTGCATGCTTAAAAGCTTTCCTGGATCAGGGCCATTATTAGCTGTTAATATATACACTAGGAAAAAGCATGCCAAGTAGGTTATAATGCACCTGAAGTGCAAATTATGCCTTGAACACTGCACTTATATTATTGTATTCCAACTTGATGAAACATACATAATTACAGCGTTCACTTTCAGCAATGTACTATGTTTCATGTAAATACCATAAATAGGAAGCAAACTGAACAAAGAATGACATCGTTGCCTCAGTTTAATGGAAAGCAGAAGAAGTTAAGTTTAAAATCTTTGGATAACACCAGTCTTGCCACTTTTTAAACTGTGGAGTCATTAAAGGACAGCTTTCTCCTTAGCCCCCTATATAAATTATGACATATTACTGAAAATATTTGCAAGACCTAACAGTTTTTGAAAAACAAACTGCACAATAACAGGTGCTTTATTCACCAGGGTGCACATATAATTTATTCCCTGTAAAAACTTATCACAAATATTGAACACTAGATAATAAACAACAGGCAATAATAAAACAGTTTTTTTTCAGAACACAAAAGCAAACTGATCCTTTTTCCTTATTATATCCTAAAGGAAAAAAATATTCATTTATTGTAGTGAAATTGCAATAGGGAATTTGAATGACATCTTGAAGAGGATAGTATTTGTTGGAGCTGTATGGAAAGATAAGTCATAACAGAAAACACAAACAATCTAGTAAAGCATAAGTATGATCAAAGTTGTGAAAAACTAAATCTGTTTTGATATTTGACTGGTGTTGAATACATGTGGATTTGAGGCATTTAAACTATGTTCATGAACAATTCTGTTTAGGGAGTACCTAATGTTATAGTTTTCTTTCATCTTGCCATAGAAAGCAAAACAAAATATTTCAAGAAATTCACTGGCACAAGATAACACATTTTGCTATACATTCTTAGAATATGCATTTTATATTCCTGTAAAAGATACAAATTTATTCAGTAGTTAGAAGACATATTGCAACATAGAGTGGAAAATGAAGTCTGAGCTCATGTAATTTCCTTTTGAAGAAACTTCTTTATATAAATAATTGAGCTATTCAATATGCAAGCATATGAGGATAACCGGAACCTTTCTTCTTCCCAGGCTACAGGAAAGAATGTAAATAGTTTTAGTATCTAAATCCAAGACTAGTATTGTATCTAAAAGGCTTTTTATACAATTCCATACAATAGTTTAATTTAGGTTAGCATCAAGTTCAATTACATTAGACTTGCATTGAGATGTAATCTAAGAACTGTAAAGTGCTAAAGGACATGCTGTTCCTAATTGGTACCACATTTCTGATGTAAGTTCCTAAGTGCAGAAGTCAAAGGGAGTTAATCAAGATCTGGATTTCATGCCTGTAATCTGTACTCCCAAATAGCAACATTTTAAAAAAAAATTCAAATATGTGAAGTGTTTAGAAGGAAATAACATGGTAGGAATTTAGAGCAAGACTGGCTTCTTCGGTGTGTTAAATCTAGAGGCAGGATTTCAACTGTATATATTTCTGGGGGGACTTTGGAAAAAATGTCCCATTCTATAACCTTGTGAAAGCAGCTTGTCTCAGCTGAGACCCATTCCACTGACCACAGACAAATCTGTCACACTCACCAGTGGGTACATAGAGGTATTAAAGGAAAGTTTTGATTACAAGATTCCTAAATATGCCAGCCAGTGCTTTGAAACATTAAGGTGATGAAAAGGGAGTAGTAACTTGAGCACACGTAATGCAAGAAAAGAGAAAGATAGGAAAAATAGAAAAAAATTAGTCACATGAAGCAATGATGCAAAAAGAATTCCTACCCCATGCAACCTTCTACAGACACCTAAAATACACCATCATAAGCCTTGGAAATGGAAGGGTTTAGATATAAATGTTGACTTGACAATTCAGAATGAAAGCTCTGAATTAGTCTCAGGGAATGCTGTCAGGCTCTCTTTGCCCTTGAAGTCTGAAACACCGAGGAGCCTGTTCCACTGTCATTTATGCCTCATTGCAGCTTGGTTTTGGGTGTCACTTAAAGCATGAGTCATTTTGTCACTCCCAGTGAGCAAATCTCAGGTGGAGAAGTTACCTCCTAGGGGGGTGTCTTTTTTTCCTCAAATGAACTAATTACAGCCATTATTTCTTTGAAGAGCTTACATACTCCTGCTCCTTGCACAACATACCACACAAAATTCAATGTACAACTTAGAGTACTACTAAGAGGAGCTTTAAACTCTTTACCTTTTCTCCTTGGAGAACCAATCTGTGGGGTAGACAAGGGAGGATACTTTCCTTCACTCCTTTACCTTCTCCTTCGCCTTCTCCTCTTGAGAATTTTGAATATCCTTGGGGTTTTCAAACCAGCATGATCCTATTGCTATGTCTCCTGAATGGGTTTCTAGTTTTGTTTAAGGTTAAACAACTATTTAAGAATACCACCCAGAGATCTGCCCTGAGGCTGTATAGTTACAAGTGGCAGGGAGTGTGGGATAGTGTGGGAAAGTACCTAGGACAGTGTGCACATCAGTGTTTTGGAACTTCACCTCTGAATGAGTGCAGAATCCTGAAAAACTATTAAAATATTTGGAAAAAATATGCTGTCACCATGGCAGTTCCAGAGACACAAATAACTGCAATATGCTGGGGTCTGGGCCATGCCTACAGAGACTTGTTCAACACTCTTCAGTACCCTCAAGGGGAAGAGGAGGTCTCTGGATCTGATGAGAAAACAGCCAGCCACCACTCCAATCCTCACAACAGGCAGAGCAGCCGAACCAGAGAACCAATGGATGCAAATGTCAGATCATTTAGTATGGGAGGAAGCTTCTACTAAGAAAGGAAAGGAGGTAGGAGTGGGTGAGGTAGGCTACTCTGAAGGAGGGCCATCATGAGAACAGGTAGAAGAAGAGGCAGAACTCATTCATTAATGAGTCAGTAACTACCCAATCCCTGGGTGAGCTGGGAGATGTGCGAGAAGATTTCAGCCATCATTCAGGCAAGCACGCTGTAACCTGGCTGCTCTGATGCTGAGATAACAAGGCAAGTAGCATGGACAGGAGAAGGGGTACAAGCCCTCAGCCTCTGAAGGTGACTCTTGTCAGGTGTGAAGGAAAGGTATCCCTTCAGGGAAGATGTTCTATGTCACCTAGGCAAGCAGATCACCACAGAGAGAGGTATCAAGTACCCGACAGAATTAGCCATACCAGAGGTAATTTACAATGATCTACACAATGAACAGATATCCAAAAATCCAGATGAAGTGCTTACAACCCACATGGCAGAAATTTGTATGGAACACACCATCATCATATCCCAATACATTGGCAGTAATGACCTGGAAACACAGAGGAACAAATGATGGATGAATTAACTGGCCAACTCCAGCAATACAAAGAAAATCTTTCTTCCTCCCCACAGGCCTGCATCTTGGCTGTGGAGAAACTGTCCCAGGAGTTCCAGCAATTCAAAGAGGACATATCCCACTCTCCACCTGTATGGACCACTGTCTCATCTGTTAGGAGTAAGCATTCCTTTGCTCAAGAGAAGAGATATAGTGGGCACACCACATGCCACCCTGTGGTTTTACCTGTGTGACCACAAGGAGGACATGCAAAAGCGGAATGGAAAATTTAACTTAAACCTAGAGGCATGGGTACATGAGTTACAAGAAAAAAAATCACAAAAGGTGATTATTCCAGGAAAATTGCTGTTCCAGTTTCGAGTGGGTAGTTCCCCAGAGTAGAAGGGCTGATCTTACTTCTGATCTTAATAGAGACTTCTGATTCACATTTATGAGTAATGAATACTATGACCAGGACTAGAGCTGCCCTGCCTCCAGCCAATGGGAGAAAAGGGACAACTGGGTTTATTGGGCTGTGTGGATTCAATGGCCTTGCACATCAGAGCCACAAGAGTATAAGGCTCTAGTGGACTCCTGTGCAGTGTACCCTAATGCCATCAGGTTATAAAGGGACAGAATCCATCTGTGTTTCTGGAGTGACGGGGAGATTCCAACAGCTAACTGTATTGGAGGCCAAAGTGAGTCTAACTGGGAATGAGTGGCAAAAGCACCCTGTTGTGACTGGCCCAGATGCTCCTTGCATTCTTGGCATAGACTACCTCAGGAGAGGGTACTTCAAGGACCCAAAAGTATACCGGGACAATTTTGGCATAGTGTCTTGGAGATGAAGATCAAACAGTTGTGTCTGCCTTACTCAGTCTCCTGGAGGACCCTTCTGTTGTGGGGTTGCTGAGGGACAAAGAACAGCACACAATATCACTAACACATTTTTTTCCATCCCTTTAACAACAGACTGCAGGTCACAGTTTGTTTTGACATGGAGGTGCATTTGGTACACCTCAAATCAACTGCCCCAGGGGTGGAAGCACAGCCCTACCATTTGCCATGGACTGACCCAGGCTGCACTGAAACCAAGGGAAACTCCTGAACACCTGCAAGCAATGAGAAGCAATATGCCCTGGTCACTGATGGGTCCTATTGTATTGGCCTGTGGGAAAGCATTAGAAGTGAAAGGCTACTGTATGAAGTCCTGCACAGCAAGTTGCAGAAACTGCTGAAGAAGGTGAATCAAGCCAATTTGCAGAGGTGAAGACCATTCAGCTGGCTTTAGATATCACTGAACAAGAAAAGTGGCCAGTTCTCTATCTCTATACTGACTCATGAATGATGGCAAATACCCTGAGGGGGTGGTTGCAGCAATAGAAGCAGAGCAGCTAGCAGCGCAGAGGCAAACCCATCTGGGCTGCCACACTGAGGCAAAATATTTCCGCCCAGGTAGAAAACCTGGCTGTAAAAGTACTTCACACTGGTGCTCACATACCCAAGAGTCAGGCCACTGAAGAACATCAGCAGGTGGAACAGACTACTAAGATTGAAGTGGCTCAGGTGGATCTGAACTGGCCATGTAAGGGTGAATTTATTTATACCTTGGTGGGCCAATGACACCTCAGACCATCAAGGACAAGATGCAACATATAGGTGGGCTCATGATGGAGGGGTGGGCTCGACCACAGCCACTATTTTTCAGGTGAATTTCACATGATTATGAAATATGCCACAATCAAGCAAGCCAAGCAGTTAAAGCCTTTGGTATGGTGGATAATGGCTGAAATGTCAATATGGGAAATCATCTGCGTGGTACTTAGCTGCTTGCTGAGTTAAACCACAACACAAAGCACACTCAAAGACTCATTTCTGTGATGCATAACACTTCACACAGCTGTCTGCCATAACTTGGGTGAATGTAACACTTCTGCATTTTCCCCTCGCAGGGTAAGAGTTTGGTTTGCTGTGTTTGCAGACCCCTCCTCAGATAGTCTGGATAGGCAGCTGCCCAGTTTACTTTCCTCTCATGTTCTCCCCTCAATCATTCGTTCCCTGACAAGCTTTTCTTCACATTTTCCTCTCTCCAGTTTCCTACACTTCACATTTTCCATTTGTGCCTCATCATAATCTTCACTCTGCTTCTTCTTCACATTCTCCAGCACATCATGAGCTTATTTCCTTCCCCTCCAACTGCATTTCCAAATTCTTCCTGACTTCTCAGAACACCACACTTCTTACTGCTCCTGCTAGTATACTAATAACTCCACATCCATGCCTCCCTGCCTGGTTCCCATCTGTCCTGGTTCCAGTTAGGACAGAGTTAATTTTTCCTCATAGTAGCTGGTAGGGTGCTATGTTTTGGATTAGGATGAGAAGAGCGCTGATAACATGCTGATGTTTTAATTGTTGCAGAGCAGTGCTTACACCAGGCCAAGGACTTTTCGGCTTCTCGCTCTGTCCTGCCAGCGAGCAGGCTAGGGGTGCAGCAGGAGCTGGGAGGGGACAGACCCAGGACAGCTGACCCAAACTGGCCAAAGGGGTATTCCATACCATCTGACGTCATGCTAAACAATATATAGGGGTGGCTGGCCGGGGTGGGGGGCCGGCTGCTCGGGGATAGGCTGGGCATCGGTCAGCGGGTGGTGAGCAATTGCATTGTGCATCACTTGTTTCTTACACATTATTATTATTAATACTATTATCATTATCACTATTATTGTTATTATTATATTCCTTATATTCCTGTCTTAATAAACTGTCTTTATCTCAACTCACCGGCTTCACTTTCCTGTTTCTCTCCCCCATCCCAGAGAGGGAGGGGGGAGGGTGAGCGAACGGCTGTGTGGTGTTTAGCTGCCGGCCGGGTTAAACCACAACACCATCACAAGTAGCATGCTGCCCCATTTCTCAATGGCAGCTTACCTGCAACCTAGCAGAAACAGCCTTAATTCTAGGCTTTAAAGAGATCCTAACAGTAGGTTGAAATACATAGACTTTCCAAAATAAAACACCATAGAATCATTTTGCTTGCTTTCTACAATCATTTTGAGTCTTTGGCATAATTTTTCCAAAAAACATAAGCACTGGATTTTTTTCTTTCCAATTTAAAGTGTATTTTTTTTTTTTAATAGAGTATCATGATTGTCATTACCAATACTGATTTGACGAATAACCAAGTTACAACTGTCTATATTCCTTTCAGGAATATAAATGGTCTTTTTGTTGCGTTAGGATAGCACCAGAGTCCTGCCAACAGTATTAGACTTATTGTAGTATTATTACACTGTCACTTGGCTTTGATTTCTCACAGCATACTAAGTTTTAGTTAAATTATCTCTCATAGTTTAAAGAAACAATCCTATGACTGGGACTGGCTATTTTCAGGAAAATGAGTAGTGAACACTTTGGACTATGATACTTTGGAAGACTGAAAGAAGCAGATTAGTCTCAACAGTTACAAGAACTGGAGAGAATCTTTGGTGGGGAATTTATATTATTTTGGTCAACTTTATTGCCACACTAATTATTTTAGCACACACAACCAAATTACTGGTAATATAGACAAATTATTCCTCCAAAGCATGTTTACACTGCTTCCACATCCATTGAAAACTAACATAGGACCTTACATAAAAATGCTTGAAACCCAAGCTAGTCAAGTATTTAGCTGTGTCCCTATACATTGATTTCCTAATTTTTGATTTCAGACAGTTATACTGCAGTGATAATGTAACAGCCACATTGTAAGATACAAGGATCAAGTCTATTGTGCTTCACTGCCAAATTCAGAAAACATAAGAAATGTAATTACATTTACTATGTGATAACCCCTTTAGATGCTGTATCTACAGTGATATCCTTTCTGATAAAGTCATGACAATGGAAAAAAAATTACATAAATTACACATTACAAGAAAATTACAAAATGCACTGGCTCAAATTTTGTCCTTAAGCCCTTACCTATGTAGCTCTTGAGGGAAGAGCAATACCTGGGGCTGAAGGGATTGCTGTGCATGCACTGGCCATGTGCCACAGAGCAGATCCAGCCTACTAAAGTTCACAGAAAACAAATGAAAGTAAAAGAAAGTAAAAAGGTATTGGATAGCACTGTTTGCTACTGATACACGTTGGGCTTGAAAGAAACAAAAGGCAACATTAAAAGTGAACCAAGTGAGGTTCAGATTGGAAAGGATCTGTAAAAATATTTCCTGAAAGAGCAGCATGATCTACTGCCAGAAGCAAGCACAGAAATGTGAAGCTATAGGCAGAATAAAGGCAAAAAATGCATGTTATTATAGAATTAGGTTATATTAAGAGGGCCTTTTTGCAGCTGATAAAAATAGGAGGAAAATGCCAGTGCTTCAGGTAGGACTCAGTTATTCTGGAATCTGAAGAGCGGACAGGCCAAGGAGTTACTAGATCTTTCGGTTTGGTTTTGGTAAATTGTGCAGGTGTGATAGACAATTGGAAAAAGATAAATTTAATGTTAGTGACAGTTTGAAGGCTATACTCTGCGGGGTAAAGCCTGAGTACACTAAGCTGTGTTGGGTGCAATCAGAGAAAGGGAGTGAAATACAGTGCTATATCATATATGGAAACTGTAGAGACATGCATTTTGGATCCAAAAAAGGGGCTATGAAAGTAAAAATAAGGAGAACAGAATCATCTGGTTACTTTAATTGGCCACAAGTTGACTATGAATTGCTGATACGATGCAGTCATGGAAAGATATACTGGAGTTCATTAACGTTTCCCTGAAAAAGAATTATGAAATTTATTATAAAAGCACTTAAACTTCATGGAGAATCTGTGCACTCTTCAGGTCATATGAAGATGATAAATATTAGCAGAGGAATAGAAAGACTGGAAATCAGCTTGACTTGCTTAGCCTAGGGTTAGATAAGACTCAATAGGAAACAACTCCTCAAGATCAATAGTAGGAAAAAAGTCATTCAAATGAAAAACAATGTCAGTCCAATACATGATACAAAATATGACTAAAACAAGGGTCAAAATTAGAAAAAAGTTATTCTGGATAAACCAATTTGTTGAAACACTAAGAGCAAAATCTCTGTACTTTTAAGGTGGTGAGGCAAGTTTACAACAGATCAGTCTTAGGCTTAAGGATCTTTGCCAGTTACATGTTCCTGAAAAGAGCAAATTTGAAAAGAGTTAAGTAATAAAAAATTGCACAGAAAAACATTTAAAGGAAGCTACATAGTGGAATTGAGAGAACATAACACTTGTCCTTAGTTTTGGCACCTCTTAATTTTAACCACTCCCAACGATAAAACTTGAAAATTGTTACAAACTTGGGCATACATTCAAGTTTATATAGCTTTGATGAAAGATAGCATTAAACTAACTAAAAGATTGAAAAGCACATGTGTGATGGTTTATCTGATGTTCTGAATGTAGAAGGTAAATTCAGACAGCAAAACACATTTTCACAGGAGTTTAATGTTGTTTTGGAGTAAAGCTGAAATTCTTTATAGTTTGTTTCATAACACTGCCCAGCTGGAATTTCCATTTCAAGTTATTATAATACAAAGCTTTACAGTGGTATTTTAACTGTTCATTTTAGATGGTTTTCACACAGAGTTGTTTACTTGAATACCAGATATACTGTAAACATACAGAACATCTGGTAATTAAGTATAGTGCACAGTAATCTCTGTAAAGCCTGTATCTGTGGTGAAATCTTTTTAATAAATAGTCAATAATGGAATGAAGCTATTAAAAGAATTAAAGCACACATGGTGAAGCACAGCAATTATTAATTCCATAGCATGAATAAAAGCTTTTAACTGTGCAGAATCTAAGATGGAACTGTTCTGAAATGAGTGTCTGCATAGAAATATCCCTCTTGCAACAGAAAAATAGACTACATAATTATACTACATCATTGTCATAACTGTTCGTGTCCCACTTCATGATAGTATAGCTCCAAAAGCCTTCTTTAATCTGTCTAGGACCATCATTCACTTCACAAAATGGGAATGGAGGGTCTTTGGGACCTCCACCTTTCTGTTTTACCCCTTGTAAGAAATACTTCATTGTGAACTAATTCAAGTGCATTGTTTTGGACATCCATTTTCACCCTCATTAACAGCAGAGTAGTTCTCGTTTGACCGGAGTAAGAACATGTCTGAACTAGGAGCACCTACCCCTCCTTGTTTAAGATTTCTGAAGAGGACTCTGAATACAGTGGCATTGTACAGATATGGATTCATTCATCTGCCCACAGACAGAAGATTCTAAACTTTAAGCTCAATTCACTTTCAGTTCACAATACCCTGAACAAGTCACTTCGCCACCAGTCCTTAATATGCATCACCTGTTGGCCACCTACACTGTGTCAAGAAACACTCAGCAGACAGACTTTTCTGCATCCCCTTCTACCAAATGTCAGCTTAAAATAATCGTCCTGACTTTTCTGAATAGCAACTTTTTCCCCTGCATTTGCAAGTGATTCTTTTTCTTAAAGAAAGTAATCCAAGAATGAGTTCCTTGAGCTACCAAGTTTGGAAGGCTGCATATCTTCAGATTCATAAGGAAAGCCTGTTTATATTACGAGGTGTTTTTTAACTTCAGCTTTTCCAATGACTATTTGCCTTCTGTACTTTTTCCAGGAGTGCTGGCACATTGTTTAAATCACTGGTATGACTCATTAGTTTACACTCTATTTTAGACAGGTAAGTACCTTTACCTTACACTCCTCTACATTTTCTTTTTTCTCTAAGAATCAGTCAACATCAGGACAGCTTGTGAGCTGGTTGACTATTGTCAAGATGTGAATTCATGCTAGCATTAAATGTGAGTGCTGTACACCCCAAGCTATCCACATTTGCTGTCACAGAGCAGCTTTTGTGGCATGCCACTTCCCTGCATCCATCCTGTTCTCAGCTGCAAATGATTTCACTCACATTTTCCTCCAGATAGCTCTGGATTGGAGACTGAATATAACCAGTGACAGCAATATTCTGCTACTGACATTTTTAAAGACATCCCCTCACAATTGTTCACCTCAGGTAATTATATCAAGCAGGAGAGTCTTATTTCCTACTGCCCAGTTCTCTACCCACCCTATCTTCAGTGTGTCCATAATCTGACTTCCCACTGTAATCTCATTTTCAGATTCCCTCCTTCCATCTAGTAAACCTATGAGCCTTCATGGGTGTATTTTTACATGCCTATGCTTGCCAGATATTCCCCAAATCCACAGTAGAACCTTCGGATTTGCATGACTGTTCAGGCAAGGAGCTTCCTCTGCCTCTAGGAAGATTTTCCTGAATCCCAGGATGGACAGGTTATCCTCACCATTGGCAGCTTTCTCTGGAAGAGTCTGGGAATGCATTTCTTAGTACTGCAGGAGAGATTATCCTCCAACATCATTGTTCAAAATCTTGGAGTTGGCATCACGCTGCTGTTCCTGGGGGCAGTGAAGTGATAAGCACAGGCTGGCTACAAAGCTCCTGCTCATCTTAATGCATTTACTCTGCCCCCAGTAGTTTGGGGAGTGGTTAGTACAAGGCCCTGCAGAGTAATCACAAAGCTGTGACTTGTCTCCACTATGCTTTTTCCAACACTTTAAAGGAAGTAAGAAGAGCCATCAGCAGCACACCTGACATGTGGCAAATTATCTTTCTCCACAAGAGCTAGTGAAGCCCTAGCCACAGACCAAGGCAGGGACACTCAAACACTTTGCAACATTGATCCTTAGGTCAATTCCTAGTGCTATCTTACCCACCCCATATACATTTCCACATTCAAAAAAGCATTAGCACAGCATTATTTCTGAGGAGCATTAGAGGTTGTTTCAATCCTAGAACAATCACGTCTTGAGTTTACATTTCCAATGCTGACATCTCAGAGAAAAGGGCTAGAATATGGGCCAAATTTTGTTTATAGTAACACCAAAGTCCACTTGGCAGAATATTTTTTGAAATACGCCAAATAACTTTTGATAAATTCATTAGGTGTTCACCAGAACTGATACAAAAACAAACACAGGAAACCAAATTTAGATATCTAA
This sequence comes from Anser brachyrhynchus, assembly GCF_964034855.1. NCBI lineage: Eukaryota > Metazoa > Chordata > Aves > Anseriformes > Anatidae > Anser > Anser brachyrhynchus. Next base: position 72,720,937 of record NC_137694.1, read on the forward strand.
GTTCAAAATGATTGGCCTTAACTACTTATGAATGTCCATCCATTCCCTCCCTAGCCCCTCCCCCTCCCCCTGAAGAAAACACCTCTTTCATGTGGTGATCCATCCAGCTGTACAAACAGCACAAACTGTCACAAACCTTAAGTTGTTTGACAAGCAATTTATATAGGGGAGAAGGACAGAAAATGAGGTATTTCATGAGGACTTCAAACTTCACTTTGATCTGACTGCTGTTGTTAGAGAGCCAATGTATGGTTCTCTACCATTCAGCTCAGTATATCCTTGCTTATGCTCAAGCATGTGTCTGGCAAACCATCCTGGACGCTTGCAGAAGGTGGGACAGGTGTTAGGCTCTTAAATTGAACAAGATTTTTAGTTTTGGAATAGTGCAACATGAGTTAATTTACCACCAACTCCAGAGCTGTAATGGACTTTTTGGCACAACAGAAACCATAGTGGTCCTGTTCAGAAGGTTGTTTTGGTTTTTACTACATGGCATACACCTTTTCCTTTAACTTTGTGGCTTTTCTCCAACAATAAGCAAAAAAGAGGACAAAGCTTAAAAGGGAAAAAAATATATGTATTAGAATATAAATGTATTTGGGGAATAATCCAAAAATATTATTGATATTGGTAATATATATTAACAATACATATTGATATTAATAATATATTGAGCAGGCACAAAGCTAGCTCAAAGGCAAGAGGCAGCATAACCCCATATTCTACCCCTCAACTAATTTGACAGAAATGTGATAAGGTGCTCACATTTGATTCAGAGTCACTTTGTAGTGGCTCACTCTCAGATAAAGCTGATGATACCAGAGCAAACAAAGATACAAATCACAAGGGAGCATTACGACCAACTCATCCAGTAATTATCCACCAGCTCATACACTGAGCTGAAAATCTTTCCACTAAACTAGAGCACATCCAGTAAGCCTTCATTATATGATGCTTTGCAGTTTGATGCTGGGCTAACTAAATGAACAATGCTTTTGGATAAAATAATGAAGACTTACTGTGTATGTGAAGGAAAGCTCAGGTCAAGCTGCCACCTGAGGTATCCAGTTCAGTAGTTTTAGAGTACTTCACAAGATATTCTGCCTCCATAGCCTAAGTAAGTAGTTTGTTTTGATCCAAACTAAGTGCCTACAGCTGAGCAGTTTAGATACATTGGCCATCTAATACCACTTAAACACCAAATCCTATAGATTTACAATAAGCTAAACCAATTTAACTGCAGGTGGTGTCTATACAAACCAAAGAGATGAGCTTATACAGTATTATTCCTTAACTTCAGAGGGAGAATCCTGTAACTACCAAGTTCTATCTGCTATAGCATTTTTGAGATAAGGAAAAGTTTGCACACTGATCATATCTGGAGAAAAAAATACAGTATTTACAGTCTTTTTAATCTGCTTTTTTACTATGGCACTTTCATTCTGGAAGGCCTTTGAAGGCCATTTCTTGCAGTTATTTGGAGCCTGTTGAGGAAAGCAGATGCTCCCTTCTGTGCTACCAGCTTTGTATTATATTGCTTGGGCCTCCCCAAATCCTGAAAAAGTTCAGTTTTGCTATAGATGCAGTCACTAAACAAAATCCACCACTCAAATTTTAACTTTTATCTTGAAAGGACCTGAAGTAGTAGCTGTCCTAATACAGCTGCCACACCTCCCTTTACCTGTCAGATTGCAGAACTAAAAGAGCTATAACACAGAGAACTTAAGCATTTAAGTGGCTAACCATATTGCAGAAGACTTCAGGTGAAGTACATTCTTCAGTAATAAGGTACTTTGCAACTTCTTTACAAAGACAGCTGTCATACCTTACCCTTCAGTATGTCACTTTTCATATATTAAATTAAAGCTTTAACAGAACTCCAGGTTGTAAGTGCATACAGAATTGTCAATAGCTGCCTACTAGCAGTGAAAGTAAAGAGAATAAGGAAAGAAAAAAAATCAGACACTAAGCATATAACCCTAAAAGTAAGGCTGTTTCAAATAACTTGCAGGAGTTATGGGCTTTATTATATATTATTTATTTATATATTTATATTTATATATTATTATATTTATATATTTATTATATAAAAAATTCAGTGATGCTATCTCAGAAACGTTTTCTGAAGAGGTGAAGACAGTGAGCCAGATTTTCATTTACTGTGAAGCAATATTGGTCAGATTAATTCTAATCACCAGTTTTCACTAGTTTAGGCTCTAACCCAGGAGTGTTTTTTTTTTACTTCTTTGTAGATGGTAAGTATTTATCACTCTTTGCTGATTTTCTGTAATCAAGAGAAGAGTGTATGGAGAGGAACTACACAGGTAAGCCTGCATTCTCAGTTAGACTGAAACAAATTTTGTTTCATGCAACAAAAAGTACCATTTTCTAACATTTTCTGAAAATAAGTATTTCCTTTCACTGAAGAACTTACTGTGGAAAGAAAGTACATATCTAGAATCATCTATACACTAAAATAAAGGTGAGATGAGAACACATGCAGTCATACATGATCCCAGCTGAAAACATTTCCTCAGTTTAGACTTAAATTCTGCCTTTTCCATACGACCTTGTTACATTTTTACTACTTGGCACTGCATAGCAAACTCTGGTTTCTGACTATGGGATTTCAACAAGTCACATCTCAAAGCACTGCAAGCATATCTTGCCTTTTCCCTCTCCTCATGAGGGTGTTTTTTTCCCTCATCATTTAGTTTAAGGTATTTATATTGAAATAAAATAACACCAATATCTTAAATCCTGAACCATGATCCTATTCTCCAATTCTGCATGCAAAAACAGAGCAAAAGGCACTCCTCTCTTTAAAAAGCATGCAACTTGAGAAAATATGAAAGTAAGTTTCAAATAAACATTCAATCCACAGTAAATGTGAAGGAATTGGGATCAAACATGTAGATGCTGGAGATTCATCAGGTAGAGATATCTAAGCTTACTCCATAGAGCCTCTGAATGTAAGACATAAGAGATTTTCATAAGAGGAAACGTGCTTCAGCCCACAGGGAGAAGCTAAAGAGGTTGTAACGCAGCAATGGGATATTCCCCTCCTTTGTCAGGGGCAAAGTGCACATATGACATTGTTTACTTGGTCATGCAAGTGAGGTTTCAGACTTGCAAATGCATCTCAAAAGATTCTTTGTTTGGTGCAAATAAAAAAAGTATTTGCCTTAGGCAAGTTTGACATCTCAACTGATTGAGACAAACCACAATGACAGAACTGTATGCTATGGTCTATCCTTATTATAAGGAGTATTACTAAGGTCTTCCCAAGGCCAGAGAGGCAATTCCTAGCTACATGAATACAGTGTTATCAAAATGAGTGAGAAGTAAAGAAACCAGCTATATTTGCACTGTTACCAGCTTCCAGGTTGGTTAATTTTTCATGGGTTGCATTAAACCCATAATAAGCTACATAAGTTGAAAGAATAGAAATCTGAAGAAATCATTTCCCTTAAGGAAAAAATGCAAACTGAATATAAATAGATAATAAAATATGCTGTTTTTTCCCCCTTCTAAATACGCTAGCTTACTTTCAAAATGAGCACCTTACAAAAAAATATAAATACATGGCTTAAAATATCTTAAGCACACTCACATAATTCAAAGGAAGTCTTTAGGGTTTTTGATCACCTGCCTCTTAAAAAAATGCATAGTTTCTTGTATCATGCAATTCAAAATGCCCAGAACCTTACAAGAAATCTTTCCATACTACCTTTTTCATGGTTTATATGCATCAAATCCAACACGTCTTCCAGAATTCAAGAGGCTGACCACAATAATTGCCCATTGCTAAGTATCAGTTACACTTTGCTTGCAGCTTCCCTGGCCCTGGTACATTATAAATCTTGCCACTAGCACTTCAGGAGTCTCAGGGAGCAGCAGTAATAGCTGACTGTTTCCCATTATGTTAGGTAGAGTTTTTTGGTGGTCCTTGTATCTGTTTTCATGTTTCCTTTCTTCTGTCATTATTTCACCTGTGAAGAAGCCTATCACATACCCTTGCATATGTTTAACTCCTTGTGTTCTGACTTTATACCACCAGTAGATGACACATCAACAGATACAGCCTTCAAGAGTCTTACCAAAACATACATCTACATGATCACTTATAGACTCCTTCATACAGCCACAGCAACCTTCCTCAAGCTCAGCTAGCAAGGCAGATACAGCCCTGCCAGGGCAAGCACACACTGCACTGGACACTTCTGAGAAGACACCCATTCACCCCTTCCACCCTCCATCCTCATAAGCCTACACCCATATTTAAGCAACGTTTGATTGTTCTATCTATTGAGAAGATAAAGGGAGCTTACTTCCAAAGCAATTTCTTATGATCCTCCCACCTAAAGTGCAACTAAAGCTTGAAGATGCTTAAACTGTCCTTTTTTAACTTTTCTTCAAGTGTCTGCAATAGCAAACCACAGGACTGATGGAATGTGCAGTTCCAGTTTTACAGAGTTTGGCCAGAAAAGGCAAAGTTTCTTTCCTCTACCAACCCAACCCTTGGCTAGGGCTAACATTATGCATAGCCTTTACAGATTTTAGCCTATCACACAGTAACATATACTGAATTGCTCAACATGCTGACAACACTGTTACATCCGATTAATACCTTCCTTTATACTCCTTGCTCCGCAACAGCTTTATCTCCTGGGTGGCCTTTCTGCTAATAATTCAAAGTGACTTTTGACAAGGCTCCATTCAAGTAGGACACATGGATATGCAATACAAGATGACAGTCAGTGCACTGTTGGGTGATTACCATATGCCTCAGGTGTCAGCAAAAGGCTACAGTGCAAGCAACCTTAACCACCCAGCAAGTGCAATAAACCCCCGGCCATTCATAGCTTAGAAATGCATCCTGATGCAAATATCAGGAAAACGAATCATCCATTTGCATTTAATAGAAATTATGGGAACAAATACCATTATTACATAATTCATCCAGAGATGATCCATGAATCAGATGCATAAGAATTGCCTTTTTCTGTTGCTCCTTTTCACAAACTGGTTACCAATTGACAGAATTAACAAAAAACACACTCTTCTCTAGAGAGGACAAAAAAAAAATCTTAAAAAAACACCTTCAGACCAATCCCCACCCTCTTCATGGAAACCTAGGTGCTGGTCTAGACATCCACTCACAGAGAGCTGCCCAGTGGTGGCTGCTCCACCCAGGGGAACAAGCCAACTGCTGAGAGTGACCCCAGTGCAGAAGCATCACCCCTCTGAACACAAACAGGACAGTGCCTAGATCCATCAGTGGTCCCAGACCAGAAGAAATGATGAACTAGCCTGGTCTTCATGTAGGGAGCACAGACAGGAGCAACAGCAGATGAGTCTGCAAATATGGGTACCCCTAAAAAAAATGGTCCAGCTAAGGGAAAAGATGAGAGAGGGCCAGACACAAAGTTAGTCACAGAACAGCTTTGAGATCCTCCCAGGAATATTGGCCAGGAGATTAGGGCAGCAGGAGCCAGAGCTGAGTACAAGCACTCCTATAAACCACCTCAGAAGAAGGCTAACTTCTCCAGCCTGAGCTTAAATAGGGCTTCTGGAGTGACAGGAAGAGTTTGCAGGAGGACAGAGCCTCCAGGTGTGACTGTTTAGCACAGTTAAGGCCTATTAGCAGCCTCAAGGATACAATATAGTCAAGGCAGGTGCTCTGGAATGGCAGCAGGAGGCAGCAACTTGGAAGTAATAACCTTCCTGTACTTCTCAGGGTTAGTTATTTGTTCATTTAGGAGACCTACATCTAGCTTGGTCCACTCAAAGGTGAATTGTGAGGGAAAAATCAGAGTAGCTACAGACCTCAGATAGCAGGAAGGACTGCCAAAGTAGGCAGCTTTGCGCATCAGGGGCATCCCTGCCCCTGCAAGCTAGTTGTTTGCTCCTATTCCTTGCCACTCTCTGCTCCTGTGAGTAATTTCACCTCAGTTTCATACCACACCAGTTTTTTACCATCACCTGCCCACTTTCTCTCCCTGGCTCCTGAGGCATGACACGTTCTCGGACAGGTCCTATTGCCTCTGTATTCCATCTGTGAAAATGATCATCATAATACTTACCTTGGCAGCTTCTTATTTTGATAAAAGGGTTGACTTTGAGCACATGTTACAAACCTTTATTTCGACATTGAGAAAGACATAGAAGTGAACAATAGCACCCATTCCCATGCTTAAACTGAGGTCCAAGGTTTCATTTGACCTGATCAAATTTTATGCAAGCAAGCATGTAAAGTGCCACATACCTCTGTGGCTAATCATTGTTTTGGATCACCAAAGACTGTATTAATTGATGTAAATATGGCTGTTGATAACAGCCATAAAAGAGCTTCTAAATGGCTTAGCCAAAGTAATTCACAAAGTTGATTTTCCTTCAAAAGAGAGATGGGCAGTGGGTGCATTAGAGCAGCATCACAGGCAACTTCCAACACACCCAAAGACAGTTTCTCTCTTCCATGCTTAATAAAGCATGCTAGGGTTGGTGTGTCGGTACGTGTGTGTGTGTGTGCGTCTGGTTTTATTTGGCTGGTTGGTTTTCTGATGGTATGAAATAGTATTTAGAAAGTGTTTTGAAGGTGCTGTCAATGCTGAGGAAGCTACTGAAGTTTTTAAATAATACTTTGAGGAGTTATTATTTAAAGAGTTGATGCTTCTATTTCTAGATGTAGAAGACTGTGTATGGGAGTTTGCACATTACCTGCAGAAGTATTTAAAAGCATTATTAGCTGGGAAGTGTTATGATATCCCACCTACATGGCACTGTGTTGCCATGGTACAAGGCACTGTAGGACACCCTCCTATAGGAACTCTCCATGTACCACCACAGTTCCTGAAAAGATTCTTCTTCTGCACAGAGTTTGAAAACAGCTACAACAATTTCATTACTGTAACCTTTTTAATTCCCTTCTGTACCCAAGTTTTCTTCCATTTTACTCTCACCAGTTGTACTAGACTCAGTTTTTGGTCTCTGAAAGCCTGGCTCAAAGCTAACCTCACTTATTATCTGCAGCACACTTAGGTGTGGGAATTGAGCACTGAAAAGCCTGATTCACGTGTAACAGTCTTAATACAGTTGAGTCCTTCAGCCTTGAGACCTGATAGAAAAGCCACTGCTTAGTACCGTCATGGCTACTTAGTCAAGCAAACAAGCTTGTTGCAAACAGCTGACAAACACTGCTGGAAGCTCAATTAATTACCGGGAGAGCTGTCCTGCCAAAGGGATGGCATTAATATTGTTTAAAGCGTGGTTTAAGTGCTCCCCTCTATTGCATAATACTTGTATCCTGGGACAAAAGTCCAGCCAGTCTCTGAGTGGGTGCCCTGCCATCTGAACAAACGGATATGAATGTAAGCATCCAGGGTCTTCCATGTACACCTATTCAGTGTAGATACTTGCAACAGTATTAATAATGGGAAGTGTCCAAATGCCCTGGAAAAAAAAATTCCCAGGAAAGAAGATTTTTTTTCTTTTCAGTTGCCAATCTTCACTACATTTGCAGTGGGGCAGGTGCTGGCCAACACCTGTGTTATCCTGTGTATCAGTAAAGAATGAAGAGTTTGCCCTTCCTATATAATGCAGGAAAACATGAGTTCTTGTTCAGGGGAATGCAAAGACTGCTCTTGTCATACTGATCCTCCAAATATCACCATGCTAATTTCCATGTGCCCTGAGAAAATCTGGAAAGCATTTTTACCCTCAGGGAAGGAATGTCTTCATTCACTGCTGTGAGGGGATATGGGCTTTCTGTTCAAGTGAATCATGGAAGTCCTGTATTTTCCCTCCTGCTAATTGTCTTTGTTATATTTCTGATCATTCAAGTCACATTTATGTTCCTCTTTTGAAGGGGAAGTTAAAGAAATAGCTTTGATACAAAGATCAAAGAATGTGTGGAGAAGGTAATACTGCTTGCTAGCAGGTAGGGGACAGATAGGGCTATGTTTCTTCTCTCCACTGTGAGACTTCTCAGTGGGATCATGCAGTGTCTAGGCCTTCACAAAGGACAAGGCTGTTCTTCTAGTGTGCTCCTACAAAGATATTGCTGGAGCTTCTTCCTTTCTGGTATTCAGGACCACATGCAACCCTGGATCTGCACTTTGACTAAGCAAACGCATACAGAAAATTCACTTCCACCTGTGTTGGGCCCTGTGGAATTTTCCATGAAACCTGGCCAGAATTTTGTGTTTCTAACAAAACCAAAACAGTCTTTAAATCCATCTTCAAGCTTCATTGCAAATATTTCTCACAATGGTCTGTAGCAGGAATAATTACTGTCCTTATTTATTGGGTAGATTATACAAATCCCCTCATAAGTAAATTGTAGGATTAAGAGGAAGGTTAATGTGCTAGATTAAACTGACACATTTGTTTGCTTCCTCCTAGAAGGAAAGACTAAAGGACAGTGACCTATCATGTGTATTAATTCAAATTTAAACCTGCCTCAGCTCCAGTGATTATCTCTGCAAGTACCAGGTCTTAGTCTAGCCGATTCCGGTGCAATACTTCATACACAGAACTTCTGCTTATCTAAAATATGGTATCTGTTCAGCTCCTGATTTTTTTAGATTGTACTAATTTGTACTTTTGTAGCACCTTCCCTCTTAGAGTTTCAAAGGCCTCAAAATTAATTTCATCTGTAGTCACCCCACAGAAGGCATTACTTACCCTCATTTTACAGGTATGAGCTCTAAAACAGAGATTGATGACATTTTTTCTATGATTTGACTAGATTAAATGAACAATTTGTGCATGATTCAGAATCACTGAGTTCTCTGGGAGTCCCTAGAAGTGATTTTCCTATTGCAAAAAACGTAACCCAAGCTCTGACAATATCCCAAACTGCACATATTTAAGAGCAAGGAGGTTATCTCTATTTCCCACTACTTTCTGACACTGGCGCTAGTATTGCGATCATGTTGCCTGGGGGCTGATGCTGCAGTTGAGGACAGTAATGGAAAGTCAGGTAGGAATTCTACCTTCTGTTAACTCCATAAAATGCATAAATGCATGTATATCTGAATAGTGTCGGGGCTGTTTTGCTTTCCAAGTGAACTTCTTCTCATCCACTTTCCTGTACTTCATTCTATACCAGTAAGAAAGCTACAACCAACAACACTGCCTGAGCACACTGGTGATCGTGAGTAGTACACACTGCCCAGACTTGCCCCAGTGGCTCATTTTTTACTGATTAAGGTTATAGATCTTACCCATCCATTGAGATGGAAACTTCTCACAGCACAAGGCATGTGCACCCCTGCACCACCTAAGTAGCCAATGAAAGGAAGAGAAAGAAATAGATGCCAAATGGAGAAACAACTTTTCTGCAGTCACAAACAAGGCGCGAAGCAGAAACAGGACTCTGGTCTCCAGAACACTAACCTCAAGTGCCTCAACTCCTAGTCTTACTGTAATGTTCTCCTCAAGAGTTCAATGTGATAAAGTGCTCCAATAGGCAATATTTTCTGATATAGGCATATCTTTCCTCACCCCAGCACTAGTGCCATGCCTTCTACCTTCAGGTAACCCTCACAGGGTGACTTGAAAAATCCCCTCCATGCACATGCCACCTAGTATGTGCATTTACAACCATGCAAATACACAGCAAGTTGGAAGCAAAGCTGGACTTCACCTTGAATCTAGTGACATGAGCATCAGTCTGTTCTCCCCCCTTTAAAAAAAGTTTCATTCACACATGATGGCCTGGCAGGTTTCTATATTTATCTGTTCTTATTTTAGGAGGTCTGCAGGAGAAACGTATGGATTACAGATATGGTGCTCCTTGTTTCAGCTTAGGTTTCCAATAGGGATAGTTGTTTTGGGATAGGATCCCAGCTGAGAACTGTTTGCTGTTGGCCTGCCAAGCAGGACTGCAAGCATTGCCAGTGCTCTGCTTGACTTAGATTGAACAGTTCATGGGTTCTGAGGCAGGGAAGGAAAATTCCATCATGAAATAGCTGATTTAAAGTGCTGTATCCCACAGCGACAGTAAAGAGTGTTTGCTAATACTAACACAGCTTTCAGAGGCTTGAAGTTCAGCTTTCAAAATGTGTTTCTGCTTAGGAGAGGGACCAAATTAAACCCCTCCATCAGATCAAAACTTCAGCAGGTTTTGGAGAGAGAACAAATTCTGATTTGGGAGCTGACACCAGCTTTTCAAAATGTGAGTGATTACAGAGAGAAGGAGGAAGAGGAGGTAAGAAAGAGGAGGAGGAGGAGGAGGAGGAGGAGGAGGAGGAGGAGGAGGAGGAGGAGGAGGAGGAGGAGGAGGAGGAGGAGGAAGAGGAAGAGAGTCTACTGCCACATCCACCCTCTCTTCTCTACATGTGGAGAGTACCAGCCTACAAGTATGCAAGCCTATCCCTCATTCATCGGCAGGATTTTGATTGGGTCATGAATGTCTGTACAAAAGGAAGATAGGAAGTGACACTGAAAAAAATATAAAACTTTATTGAGAACTTAACTTGTAAGCAAAATTTACATTGTGTAGTATTTTGATGACTATTGTATGAACAAAACTCCTCTGCATTTACATGCAATTTCAGCAGATAGCACAATATGTAGAGATGGGGAAAAAAAAAAAAGAAAAAAAAAAAGGAAAGCAAAGAACCACAATGACAGTATCTAGCAAAGAACCTGATAAAGGTCATTCACCAGGTTCAATATAAACTTCTTTCCATCAAGGGAGGCTAAAAAAGGATATAATTCTATCCAGAGATTTTGATCCTACTGAAGAATGATCTTCATTTGCAGGGGTTAAATAGTCCCAGCATTTTTGTGTGTTTGCATTTGATAACTCTCAGTAGAGATAAACATATTTAATGTTTAAAATGTAACTTAACTCTGGACATATTAAACATATTACATGAGATTTATCAGAAAGAACATTAAAGACTATTATTAGCCCCAGCTGAAAATATCCATCAAGAAGGAATGGCTGAATGTGAGTTAATTGCCTTCAAAATGGTAGGCCTTATTTAAAACCCTTTTCAGTGGATGCCTTTCCACTGATTTCAGCAGCCTTTGGGTCAGGCCTTTTATTAGAAAGAGATGTAATTTAATAGTGGGAGGAAGGACTGAAAAGCCAGACACCAACATTTCCTTTGCTTTATCATGTCAGGCAAGGTTACTCGGTGTAATCAGCAATCAAGATTTGGCACATCTTAACCAATGTAAACTGAACATCAGCTGCAGGAAAACATCTTTGGTTCAAGATCAAACTAAATGGGTCAGAATTTCAGACAGAGAACTGCGGCTTGTTCCAGCTTCCACTAAAACCAGCTGAAAGGTTTCTATGTACTTTGACTAGCACTGGCAATAGCTGATCCTTCTCTGTTAGAAGCAATGGAAATTTTGCCACTGACTTCAGTTATAGGAGAATTAAAGCTGTGTGCCTTGGTATAATTATATAGACACGCATTTCAAAAGGAAAGAAGGATCAGATGCCTATGTGAGCTACATCTCATTTTGAAAGGGAGACGCTATGAGTGGAGAAGGATTATGGGTATTTTATTTTATTTTTTTCATAAAGAAATCCCAAGTTTATCCCTGATTTAGCACTCTAGCATTCCTATGATAAAGTTAGATTGATATCAATGAAGATAAACCTTTTTTTTTTCTCCTTTAGGTAAATAATAAATACAAGAAATATGATGTCTAATAGAAACAAGGCCACAAGAGATACATCAAATATTGATACTTTTTTTTTCTTTAACTGATGAGATATGGCCAGTCAGTTATCACATTAGTCAGCTTACCTCTCTATTGCATCCTTCTGTAGTATGATGTAAGTAAGAAGATTTAAGTTTCCCAGTACCCCTGAAAAGCAGGAAAATCATGTGATATATTGGGCACAAGTGGCCTATCAATTTATACCTGAACACATGGCCGCACCAAAACAGAGAAAATCACAGTAGCAACAGTCATCAGCAATCCATCACAGATGAGATTTGTAGGAGACGAGGTCTGTGATCAAAGGCTGCAGGATTCATCCTTCCTAGCCCCGCCACCTCTGCGGATCTGTCACAAGCCAGGTCAGAGTGTGCCCCTCCGGGAAACCAGGGCACTGGGAAAAGGAGTCAAGTTTGTCTGTTTTTAATGGGAAAACCATCAAAAAAAAAAAAAAAAAAAAGAATGGTCTGTGCAAAACCGCATTTAGATCAGTAGGAAAGAAAAGACTGCCAGACAGCTTTCGAGATGGATGGTATTTTAATTTTAGGCTTATCTTTCAAATTCAGCTTATGTTGTAGGTGGTTGAAACTTGTTGCTAGGGTTTATCTTTTACATTTGGGCTACTTCTTAGTAACTAGGTAGCTGCTCCAGAGGGTCGTTGCTGCCTTTCACCACTAGTACAGTCTTAAAATGGGAATAGTGGCAAATATTTTCAGAAGATGCCAGCCTGATTATGATACGCTGGTTACACTGAACAGCCAAGAAGTTCCCACTAAGTTTAAATGCCAGGTAACTGGAAGAATATGGCCCTAAGAACCTTACTGTTCTGTATAAACAGGCTGAGTAATTCACAGTTTCAGTCTCTCATTCATAACTATTATGGATTTATCTAGAAGGAAGAATGAAAACTCTATGTTCCACTGACTGCAGGTAACATAAATGGACATATCTAATTGTCATGCTATTGCTCTACACTGCTTTCTAGGTCTGTCATAAGCCTTATGACAGTTTGGGGCTGATGCTTCTTTTTCTTGTAAGACGTCAAGTTATATTAGATCAGTAATCCCTTGTTAGGTAATATGGTACAAGACACTGCCACTGAATGAAAATGGTGCAGAAATATTTTCAGTATTCTTCTCCCTGGAAATACTGCATCGTTCTTAGCTTTCTAAAAAATAATGTTGAGATACTGTATGGTGGAAAGGAGGGTAAGAGCAACAATTACGCAAAAAGGTTGAGAAACTTTAATGACTTGTGAAAACATGTAATTAGGGATTAGCAGCCCACCCAGGAAATTTTTCATGTTGAATTACCACACCACTCAAAGTATGTATTTTAATTGCTGGGTGTAGTGCATACATGTAATCCAAACTGTTGAAAGAGCATCTGCAGTAGTGTTACCACACTGATATGCAAGCCACAAATCCTGTTGTTGAAATAGGTTATTCATGACATGCTCTGTCTGTGAAGGTGGGTTTGGGGGAAAAATGAACATCTGATGTTCTGCTTTTTCTTCTCAGCATTAACCCACTGACATTCATCTCAGATATTTATTAAATTTGTGTTTAACATTTTATATCTGCACATATTTCCTATCCATTTATAGCCATCGTGTAGGGATGATGCTGTAAAAAAAGCCATCACCTCACTGATACTGTCATGAGCTGAGCATGCCATCAACTTTCAGGGTGAGCTTCTGTGGATGATGGAGGACCTGACCCTGCTTCACAGAACCAGAGAATAATTCAGGTTGGAAGGAAACTCAGCCCAACCTCCTGCTCAAAGCAGGGACAACTATGAAGTCAGACCAGGCTGATCAGGCTTTCACCCCACTGGGTCTTGAAAGCCTCTGAGCAAGGAGACTATACAACTGCTTGGAGAAACCTGTTCCCTTGCTTGACTGACTTCATGGTGAAACAGTTTTTCTTTACATCTAACATGAAATTCTCTTGTTTCAAATGATGTCCTTTGTCTCTTGTCTTCCTACCACTCACCACTGTGAACAGCCTGGCTCCATCCTGACAACCTCCTTGGAAGGTTCCTTCCTCACTGGAAGGCCCGTAGCTCCTCCTGACACCACCTCTTCTCCAGGCTGAAGAAGTCCAGTTCCATCAGCCTCTCCTCACAGGACGAGTGCTCTAGCCCCAGGCCATCCTGGTGGTCTTCCACAGAACACTCTCCATATTATTGACACCTTTCTTGTAGAGGGGTGGGTAGAAGTGGACACAGTATTCTAAACACAGTCTAACAAATTGTGGGTAGAAGAGGATAATAACTCCTCTCAACCAACTGATTATCTTCTGTTAACAGCGAAGTTGGGTCATGCTCAGCGTGCTGTCTGCTGTGACTCCCAGGGCCAGTTCTGCAGAGCTGATCCCCCAGCTTGTGTCATTGCAGTGGGTTTCTCCCCTCCCGGGTGCAGGCCTTTGCATTTGTCCTTGGTGAACTCCTGTTGCCCTCAGGCTTGTCTAGGTCCCTCTGAATGGCTGCCCTGCCTTCTGGTTTATCTGTTGCTCTCTCCAATGCAGTGTCATCTGCAAAATTCATAGCCATGCACTCCATCACCTCCTCCAAGTGACTGCTGGAGGTCTGAAACAGGACAGGTTGCAGGAGAGACCCCTGTGGTGCTTCCCTTGTCACTGACCACTTGCTAGAGTACGACCTGTTAATTACTGCCTCTGAGGCTCACTATCCGACCAATTTTTTATGCATCTGTTCTTCTACCTATAATGTCCTAACTTGGAAACTACACTGTTGTGGGAGACAGTGTTGAAAGGCCTTGCAAACGTGACATCCACTGCTCTCCCCTCCTTCACAACTCTTGTGATTTTATCTTAGAAGTTAAGGAGATCAGTCAGATATGATTTACTTGTTTCGTACTGTGTCTTCTCAGCTCTTGGAAAAAAAAGAAAAAAAAACACGTGAGAACACGTGAGAAGCTGTACTTCTACCATCAAAGAATTTAAAATATTCAATGATTTATAAGTAAAATATACCTCAGATCTCTAGAGAGGGCCACCAGCAGCAAAGCAATGACTAAAGCCTATAAATAAGTCCATGGTCTTGTCATGCTTAAGAACCAAGGAACCATGGAAATCAGTAGCTACATGCAGACTAATAAATTCACTGCCCGAGCTGTTTGTGGGTCCTGGAACAGGACTGACTGCACCATTAGCACGTCCACTGGCACTGGTTGGCCTGTGCCAATAAAAACTCTTCGAAAGAATTTCTGGCCACAATTTGGCATCTGAAACATCCCAGTGGCTGTTCCCAATAGGCTATTTGCATGCAAACACCCTGTTTTAGGGACCAGGAGTTTAATAAGGTAAATGTGGGCTGTTCCATGCCAACTGGCCCCAGAGCCCAGGATGTTCCCAGGTGCACTTTGTCAGCTGTTACATACTGAGCCACTGCAAGCCTTTCCCCCAGTTCAGCTCATTCAGATGTGACCATCCTCATCAATGCGTGACTCTTTCACCTATGAAGATTTCATAACTGAGAATCACTTGCATAATATGCAACTTTTCTGGGGGAAGACTAATGCTAACCCAACCAAACCGCATCAGTTAACACCTGTGTGCATTTATGAATGTGAAAGCTATTCCACATTAATTTTCAAAGCAAACATGTACAGCAGCTTGCTTGAATCTATTTTATCTCAAGCATGAATAAGCACCATCACATAGCATTTCTTCCCTTATCTGAACAGTATCGCTAAACTTATGATACCCAGGTCCATACAGAAAGTTAAATTCATCCCTCATCCATGAACACGCTGCCCTCATTGATGTTCCCACAGGGCTGAAAAGCATGAAATAACATGATGAGAGAACTGCTACTGTCTAATACAGAGAGAACAGTGACTTTGTCCAGTCAGGTGAGGGTGATATTTCAGAGTCACAAGAAACACCCAGGCCCCATTAAAGATCAATGAAGATCTTAAAAGAAGATCTTAAAATCTTAAAAAGATCAATAAAGATCACCTGACCCGACGTGGTGTCTTGCAGGCTTTAGAAAGCGGGATAGTGAGTCCATGCTAGCATAAAACATGGAGTGCAAGACAGGGCTTAGAAGGTTGCCCATCCATTAGGTATATTCATGTTTACATATTCACTAGTTCCTGCAGGAACTAGTTCCTCCAGGACATGGCCATACACAGATACCCCAGGTATCTTCAGTAGATCAGTGCTCCTTCCCAGGAGATAGGCAAGCAGGGAACAGCTTGGACCTGAATCCTGCCTTAAGGAATAATTGAAGCATACTAACCAAGATGGTGAGAGAAAGTCATAATAAGATCAGACTTCTTGTGTTGCATTAGATTTTTCAATAGCTAAACAGTCCCACAGATGTACTGAACCATGAAACACGTAAACACACAAGAGGAAAGACGTATTTTGTCAGTAATCTTTATATAAATGTAGCACTAATATGAAAACATCAGTAATGGGATATGGCTTAAGTGAAAACACGGTCAGTTTTCTGTGGACAAAACAGCTTGTTTGCTGAAATACTAGACTTTTGTATTGAATGAGTAGTTCCATTTATAACAATGAAACTTCTCTTTTGACAAACCTGGTGAAATCTTTTCTTTATCAAGAAAAGAGGAAGAGGAAAAAATTACCAGTTTTCAGTCATAATCTGGTGTGCCACCAGGAGATGTGCAGTGAAATCATGCAGAGATCCTCCAGCTACCCCTGTCCAAGCGAGGAGCAGCATGGGACGCAGCCGAACCCAGCTGTGCCCACTGAATCACTACGTCTGTTCTTGCTCCACAGAAATGTGCCAGTTGGTTGTGCTTGCTTTGCTTCTCATTTACTCTGCTGGCTTACCCTACCAAAACAATCATGATCACAATAAAAAATGTGGCAGCACTTCACTCTAGTGTAGATATGCCTTAAGCCTATGAATTGAACGAGGCTGTTATCAGTCAAACACAGATCTCTTACGTACATAACCCGTACTTCTGCCTGTATTCAAGAACTCCTCCAAATCTATCCGCCTGTCTCTTGAGCTTACAGTGACGATTCACTGATTACGTTAATGAAAGATGAGAGGGCTCCATCAGTTTGTGAACAACTAAGAAACAACGACTGACTACAAAGACATTTTCCACCCCACCACCCCACCCCACCCCTTTTTTTTTTTTTTTCCAACAGATCAGTCAGGTTTGCATTATGGTGCCTTTCCACGACAGAGAGCTCAGACTGGAAAGTGTCTGTCTTCCAGGTTTTCAATCAGTCTCCTTGTGGTTCCATATCTACTAGGACAGCTGTTTTTGTAGCCTTCAGGACGGACAAAATCACTTGTGTTGAGGGAGGACTGAAACATCCCTTGGTTTTGGCCTTGTCAGAGGAAGCCTTTAGGGCTGGACAAGATGCTGGCTGTATATTAAGATAAATGGTTTTGTACAAAGATACAAACAGTTGCATTTTTTCTCAGAAAACTAGCATGCTCTGGCCTCTGAGACTCCTTCAGAAGGAAATTGCAGTGTGAAGCACAAAGAGAAGGTTGATCCACTGGACATGGGACATGGGACAAGAAAGAGTCGCTCTCTGAATTAATGATAGAACCACTTTCAGTCATATAATGCAAAAGTCCAGAACAGAACCAGAATGATGAGCACCTTATTAATGTGGCTACAACAAAGCTTAAACTCAGGTCCCTGTGGATGTTTCCACACCTTTAACATAACAGATACTTGTAAAGAGGGTATTGGTCATACATACCAGCAAAGATGCCACCTACCCTGAATTTTACTTGTATTCATATCAGATATACTTATTTTTGCTGGAGTTTCAATAGATGCGTATTTCTGGCTGTTCAAAGCAAACAAACCGCACTTTGCATCAGCAAAGTCTAGGCAAATATATAAATATATATACACACATTTGCTTATTTGCAAATGTGTATAGAAAAATATGAGACAGAAGTGCCTTTGTCCTTCCATCAACTACAAAGGGAGATTAGATGGTGAGATCATCTGTCAACATCTATCCCATAAATGTTTAAATATGGACAGATGAGAGTGTCATTGATTATCCGGTTCCTTTCTTCTGTAGATTCAAGACTAGATGAATAACAGTTTACCAGGAGGAGCATGAACCCAGGCAGTAAGCTGTTGGTTGCATCCAGCCAGTGGAGAGACAGAAAACTGTCTTCATGCTTAGTCAGCAAGTAGCAGGGAAATTAGGGGTTGGTTTTCTTGGATTCAGCATCCTTCACATTTTATCCTGAACTATTGTATTGCATTGTCATCCTTGTAGAGGCTTTCTAAATTCTTTGTGTGCTTTGAGTTCTCTGAACTTTGAAAACTATTGTATAAATGGCAACTAAAAAAAGAAGTTAAAAAAAAGTGCTCTGAAGCTCATAGAAGTCAATGTACAGATACCAGTGGCTGCAGAGGGCTCTACACCATGCCCTCTTCCCTTAATTCTGTTTGAAGAGAGAACAAAACTGAAATGTCTTACAAAAGAAATAACTTATGCCAGTGTAAGAAAACTCTTAACACATGCCTGTTCAGGAAATTCAGCTCTTCGTGGAACCAAATTAAGAACTTTTATGCCTGAAATATAAAATTGAACAGAAACTCCTTGTGGAAGGCTTTCCAACTATTTATTAAAAGAGTGCAGGGCTGATATAATATTATCATGCCTCAATTCTTTGTTTTGCAGACTACTGTGCTATTTTATTGTGCCAATACATTTTCTAGGACTGGTCTTTCCACTGCCCTTTTCTCATGATAGCATCACCTGGAGGTCTGTTTCCTTCATGCTAAGCACTACACAGCCGCCCTCAGGAACATCAGATCTTGCAAATGCCATTCTAAACTCCATGGTAAGTGACACCAGCCTTCGTGGAGGTTAGGTTATTTGAAGACAACATGAGCAAAGTGCTGGGCAATTCCGTGGAGGAAAATGAGGCTAGATGCCAGACTCGTACTATGTTAATATAAAGTCAGTGATTGCTGGCTTTAGGTGATTTATGAGTAACAGGACTACAAATGAATTGGCAGTATAACTGTGATCTCTCAGAGTTTTATGGTGGCATCATCCATGCATAAACCTACAGACTCAGGTGTACAAGTAAAAGTATTCAGGCTGCATCTGTGAAGGAAACAAGACTTTTTAAGTATAGAACTCCTAACCATAAAATAATCCATTTTCCCCTTTGTAAAAATATATTTTCACATGTCCTCTGCCTTCTTGAACTCCCTGTATATAATAGTTTTTACCACATCAGAAAATAGTTTTTTAATGCTGATTTAAAAAAAAAAAAAAAGTGGTTTCAACTAATACAGTTCTTCTGGCCACCACAGAAAGAGCTATTTTTCTGTTAGTACTTCCCCTGCATCCCCCCCTCCACCTCCAAAACCCGCAGTGGGATCACCGTGGGTTTAAATGTGGTCTAGCCTATAAAGCACAGACACAGAACAAGCAAGGACAAAGGAAAAAAGGGAGCAAGGATCTGTCTGAAGAAAGAGAGATCATAAAATCACTGGCACTGTAGCTTAAAAACGTAGCAAGAGGTTTTGCTATAGCATCCCAAAACTCCAGGGAACGTGGAGTACCTGGAGATATGTGGGGACTGGTGGTAGCACAGTTTACCAGCAATTTGTTCCTGAAATGGATACAGCACAGTAGTTACGTGCAACTAAAAAGCTGAAGTTGTTGAAGAAGGTATCATAATGTGGTATAAATGTGTTGAATAAGCTTCAGTTCTAAACACTTACAAAGTCACAAGCTTTTCTAGAATGGAAAAATTATAAAAGAAGTTTTGAGGTTATTAAAAAAAAAAAAAAAAGGATAGAGAGAGCTGTGGGGTCTTCTTCGCTGTCTTTTTTCAGGTGTTAGATTGCACATACCCAACTTTCCTCAATTTGATTACAGAGGAATAAAAATCAAGATATAAAAATATCATGTAACAGTAAATATATAATATAATAAAATATAATCAAGAAGGCTAGAATGGTTAAGTGATGAAAGCTGTGATTCTGCTTTAAGAACAGGGTTACATAGGAGAAACCAGAAAATAAACCATGGAAGACCATCAAGATGAGCAACACTGTGAGTGTTTTTGATTGCTTTTGTGTTGATTGTAGAGTTTTAATATTTTTGTTGTATTGTGTCAGATTAAAATTTGTTTTAGTCATCCTTGATGCATGTCATCTAAAACGTTCCCTGAATGCACATCATTGTTTCTGTCTTTCTATATTCTTAACTAGACAACTTAACTAGCCCACAAGACTTTTTGCACTAGGTAGCCTTGAAATGCAGGGGACAGTTGACCTGTACAGGGAGGTATGCAAGAATTACATAATTATGTACAGGGACCATGAGGGGGAAAAAGCAAACAAATCTTCTCTGCAGTCATAATTTTGTTGAAAGTAAACCAAAGGAAAAATTCCAAATTACCATCTAATTTTGTCACTGCATCTGAATCAGAATTAGATCAAGTACTGCTTGATGGGGAGAATATGAGGGAACAATTGTTCCCACATGATATCCTAGTCTTTAAACTGGAGAGATATGTATTTGATGGATGGACCACTCAGTGGGTAAAGAATTGGCTGGATGGCTGCACTCAAAGAGATACAGTCAACAGCTCAATGTCCACGTGGAGATCAGTGACAAGTGGTGTTACTCAGGGGTCAGTATTGGTACCAACACTGTTTAGCATCTTTGTCAGTGACATGGACATTGGAATTGAATGCACACTGAGCAAGTTTGATGATGACACCAAGCTGTGTTGTGCAGTCGACATGCTGGAGGGAAGGGAAGCCATCCAGAGAGACCTGGACAGGCTTCAGAGGTGGGCCTGTGTGAACCTCATGAAGTTCAACAAGACCAAGAGCAAGATTCTGCACATGGATTGGGGCAATCCCAAGTACAAATACTGTCTGGGTGGAGAATGGATTGAGAGCAGCTCTGAGGAGGACTTGGGGGTGTTGGTTGATGAAAAGCTCAACACAAGCTAGCAATGTGCGCTTGCAGCCCAGATAGCCAACCATATCCTGGGCTGTATCTAAATAAGGGTGGCCAGCAGGTCAAGGGAGGTGATTCTCCCTCTCTGCTCTGCACTCATGAGACCCCTCCTGGAACACTGTATTCAGCTCTGGGGCCCCCAGCACAAGAAGGACATGGACCTATTAGAGTGAGTCCAGAGGAGGGCCACAGGAATGATCAGAGGGCTGGAGCACCTCTCCTATGAAGACAGGCTGAGGGAGTTGGGGTTGTTCAGCTTGGAGAAGAGAAGGCTTCAGGTAAACCTTATATCAGCCTTCCATTACCTAAAGGGGGCCTACAAGAAAGCACGAGAGGGACTCTTTGTCAGAGAGTGTAGTGATAGGACAAAGGGGCTTTAAACCAAAAAAAGGTAAATTTAGATTAGATATAAGGAAGAAATTCTTTACTCAGAGGGTGGTGAAGCACCAGAACAGGTTGCCTGGAGAAGCTGTGGATGCCCCATCCCTGGAAGTGTTCAAGGCCATGTTGGATGGGGCTTTGAGCAACCTGGAGGCATCCCTGCCCATGGCAGGGAGGTTGGAACTAGGTGGTCTTTAAGCACCCTTCCAACCTAATAGTAATAAATAATTTATGCTACTGTATTATTATGCTACTGTAATACAAACCAAAAGAGGCTAAAACCAGAGCAGCATGTGGAAATCATGCTAGTTGAAGTTTGGCTTGTTCATGCAGTCACAAGGTCTAAAAATGCTAATGGACCAGCTCAGGCAACTAAATCTAGTGCAAAGCATCCTCATCTATTGCTGCTTTTAGCCATTAACACATTCCCAGCAGGGTGTGAAAGGTGGGATAATTTTACCTGCTCAGAATAAACAATCTTTCAATGTGCATGAGATTACACACTCATTGGCAGAATCTTGCAGTAAATCTTGGGTAACGAACTAAATGCTAATTGCTATGTATAAAGCATCAAAAAAATAAAATCCACATTTAGAAAAGCAAATGTAATACTATGTGCTTAAAGTTAAGCATCCTCTAAGAAGGAAATAATCATGGTTTCAATTTTCCTGCCCATAAAATGGGGGTAATGTTACATAGCCGTTTTCTGAATTACTAAAAGATGTTTAGATGGGAGTCTCTACATTAGGGCACGATAGTGTTATTTTCAATCTCTCTGCACACAATATTAAGTGCAATGCTTCCAAGAACATACCCTGTCTACTGTACCACAGAGTCAAGTCTGATTTAAAAAAATAAAGGAGAGTGAGGAGTGATCAAGCACACATTACAGCTGTGTCACTGGGTCAGTAAGTGAGAAGTTAAAATAAGAAGTTCATTCAATAAAATATTGATTCTGGAAACAGATTACAGGAAATCATACCATACCACTAACTTAATTTATGAGTATTTATATTGCAGGAATTATACCAATATATCAAGCACAATGCCTTCAACCTTAGTTCAAAAGAGAATTTTATCTCTAAACTTTAACAACTGGGCTGAAAATAATTCAGATTATATGGGCAGCGTTTTAGCAGCCCATTTTCGTCTTCTTTAAAAGCAACACTCTAATGCATGATGGTTAAGGATCAAGTTGGGATTATGTGGAGAATGTTAAACATATACCAAATAATACATCTGTTTTGAATAAAAGATGTTACATAGAGTTCCAGTTCGTTTTCGTTCAATTCTGCTGTATGTGTTGTAGCTGCTGAATGAAACCACGCATAAGATAAATAGATCACTTAAGCAACAGATTATTCATCAATTGTCTGACATTTTCTGAAATATGTGAGTTAAAAATACTTGGGGGCAAAGGCTTTTCTAGTCAGAAAAAAACTGTTCCATGTTCTCTTGTGGCTCATTCTTCCACTTCTGGGCTGCTACCATTGTCTCTAGGCTGGTGCTAGATCATTTTCTCCATGGTGGGAAAACAACAGAACTTACTGCAAATGCTCTGCCCATTTACAAAAAGCTAGTCTGACTCAGGACATGTTTGTTGACCTGTCTGTCAATCTCCAGCCAACAAACAGGTTGCTCCCAGTAAGACAACCACCAATGCACTCTATTTGATTGCTGTGCCTTACAATTTTAACATCGTTTTGAAGCAAACAGTTTTTCAGAAAATAGAATTTCTGTTCAGTTAGAAATTCTGATACTTATATATAAATATTTTTAAAAATCTTCAATTGGAATGGGAAACTGAAATTTTTCCATAGCATACAGATTGTCAAAGTCACTAAGCTTGACTCACTAATAATTTAATTTCAACAATGTCAAAACATTACACTATAACATATCGATGTTAAGCATATAATTATAAAAACTGGGCAATAACAATATCAATACCAATATTCAAACAAAAATATTTTTAAACTTACTGAAACAACTGTTCAACACTTCTTCTAGTCCTTGTGGGGCACAAACAAAGAATACCGCACTAAGCATCAGAGAGGGCGACACACAGTGAGAGACACCTTCCTCTTCTGCTCCCTTCCCTGTGTTTGTTGATCTTTGTGTCCAGACCTGCTACCCAGCTCCCTGGGCACATCCACGAGGAGGTGCAGACCTTCAAGTCCTTCATCTCAGGTGTGAATGTGATAGATACAAATAACAGCCTGGTGCTTGCTTCTCTTGCATGAAGAGAGGCCCTCTCTACAGCTTCTGAGAAGGCTGCCAGCAGGCCTGTGGTCAAGACCCTCCTGAGGACAGGCCAAAGGCCACAGGCAGCCCCAGTGGTGCAGGCTTCTGAGAGAGTTCTTCCACCACTTCGTTCCCCTCAGTGAGTCCCTAACAGAGATAGTCTGTGGACTGGTGGGACTGTGGTAGGACTGAATGGATCCCACACTGCTCACCCAGTACACTACATGAGCAACAACTTTACCCCCCATAGCTTATTCCAGAGGATGAGGGCTGCCTTGAATCCCAGAGTCTTATACAATGGGTGACTCCTGTGAAAGGGTAGCCCATGGCAGACCCTGCAGAGCTCCTCTACTTCCTGGGCCTCCCTGGCCACTTCCCACAGACCATTGTTGCAGGCCCCAGCGATGCCTGGACAGTGTGCCTCCACACTGTGCCCAAAAAAATAATTATACAAGCTCTCACTCCCTTTCCCAGCAACTAGACCACAAAGTGGCTACCTCTCTTACCATCATCATCACAAGAGGCTGTCTCTCTTATCATCACACAGTGGGTGAGGAGCCCCAGTTGGCCAACTTGTACTCCAAGATAATTCCTTGGTTCATCAGGAGCATTAAGTCTGAGAATTCTTTGTGGAGCAGGAGACATGGGCATATTCACAGGATTCCCTGACCCACAACATTTCCCAGTATAACAGAAACTGGGTACATGTGAAAGCTGTCTGCTCAGCTGCAGCCACTCTTCTGGCTCCTCCAGAACTTCTTGTTGAATTTCTGGCATCATTCCTCCCCTTTTCTCATTACTGATACCCTCCCCAGCTGCAGGCTCACCTTCTTACACTGGAGCTCTCTGTTGGTCTTTTCTGGGGACAGAAGAAGGTATTTAGTTTCTTGAGGAAAAAACAGTTGAAATGGCTGCTGTACAAAGGCCTAGAGAAGAGTCTAAGACCAGTGCATCATACAGATGTTTGCTTCAAGCCGGCTCCACTTAGGAAACAGAGAAATTTTCTACACTTCAAGTATTTTAAACTCAATTTGATGTCCTCTACTTCTCATGGTGAAAAAAAAAAAATTAATGATCAATCCCTCTTCAGCTTCTTCACTCCACTCACTCATCCTGTATCACTGTTCAATCACCTTTTTTTTTTTTGCATGCCAAAGTGCTTAGGACAATTGATTTTGGTCAAAGAAAATCAAGCCACTTTTCTGTGTCTGCCAGCACTGCAACCAGTCAAGACTTTTCATGTTTATGTCAGAAAGAAAGAGTAACCAAATGAGTCCACATACACCAAAGGGTTCCATTCCTACATTAACAGGTATCAGAGACGGAAAGCTTAGTGAAAACACGGCCATCACCTGTCATCCAGACCGATCCTGGGCTGACCTTCAAATTTTTCCTCACTGGTGTCGTTCTCCGTGGCTTTCTGGTAACCTAAGGCAAATGCATGTGATGACAGGACAAGCACTTTGAACCTGATATACTGCTATATTATTTTGGGGGCAGACTTTTATTGTGATTGTGAAATAGGCAGAGAGAATTAATACTCACTGTAGTATCTGCTAAACACCATTTACAGCCCCCCTGTGTGATATGGCTGCAGACACAGCTCCTTTCTACTACAGGGAACAATCCTCCTAGGGTAGACTTTTTAGTATAAGAAAGCTGCCAGCGCAGGGCATAAATGCTCAGTGTTTCTGAGGCAAAGAAAACCTCATCACAGCAGATGTTCCTGCAGCCAGTGGAAACTGGCACATGCAAGAAATGTAATTTCCAGAAGAAGAAGAAAAAAAAAAAAGGGAGAGAGAGATAAATTTATGGAGTGGGAAGTTTTCAAAGGGGCTCTTCCAGTCCAAAGGGACACATACTACCAGCCCTGCCAGCAACTCTTACTGTGTTCTCAGCATCCTGTTCTCAGCATCTTTATCTCCTCACTGTCCTCACACAAGGTACAGATAAACTACTGGCCTAAGTAAGATTCAGATACAGGATTTGTCTACAGTTACAGTCACTATGAGTGTTACACCAGCACAGAACTGACAGCAGATCTCCACAGAATAGGTGCCAACCGAAGGAGATTTTGTGCCATTGTAGTCACACCAGGTTCTGAGGTGCATCCTCCACTACTGTTAAGTGCATTGTAGCCTTTTACAGATTTTTTTTTTCTGATTCACTTGATTTAAAAACACGGCAATCTTCACTGAAAGAAATTCTTTAACTTGTATGACAGTTACCATGAACCAGGACCAGTCTGAGATCTTAGGTCATGTGCCAAATAAAAAAGAAAAATTGTGCCAATTAACACTTATCATTTTACATTTTATAAATTGAGAAAATGAACAAGATCTTGCAACATAAAATGAGACTCTTTGTATTCAGACAGTATATTACAAGTCTTTGATTACTAAAAGTATGCTATTTTAACCAAAAAACTGTTAAGTGTACAGGATATATAGAACATATGTAGCCACATGCCTGCAAAAAGAATATCTTTTGCATTTCCTGACTTTCCAAAAAAAAAGGAAAGAGAAAATTTGAAACCTTTATAAAGTTTGCAATATGGTGCATTAATAATAATAAGTGTCATGCAAAGTTAAATTATGCTGCCAAACACTAAGTTTGCCAAGTCAACATTGACTATCATTGTGGAGAGTTTTTTCCAAATAATAATTTATTCACTGAAAGTGAAGTTTTCATAAATCAAAGCAAACCTTAACTCATGTCAAATCTGGCAAACAAATCTGAACATTTTTCTCTGTGAAGAAAATCCTTTGGCTCTATTACTTCAGCAGATGAACAAGAGCATGACCCCACAGGGCAAAGGTTACGGCATTTGCCTTTGAGCTGGGATATCTATTTTGTACTTTCTGTTCAAAGTTCACTGAAGAGGAGAAT
>NC_137694.1:72747319-72858021 GCF_964034855.1 Anser brachyrhynchus
TGTCACTTGGACAATACTCCCCCGTTAACGATGAGGCCTAAATGATCACCCATGATGCCTAAATGCCTATATGAATGCTTCCCAGTTGTGCTTAGCAAGCCAAGCTAACTGCAGGGAAACAGCAACTTTTTCCACAGAAATGGTGTTTCCTTCAACCCTTCTGTGGTCAATAAGGTGCTGTGCTGGCAGGATGTCATAGCAGCTCTGGAGCATAGAGGTTTTGAAGCCTGGCATCCTACTGTACCTGGAGACGGAAACCCCCCTGACCTTCCAAGAGCACCATATTTTGAGTGCTTTTTCTCCTACCCTTCTCTTACATAAAACTCTTTAAAGCCTCTGTTTAGGAGGGAAGATCTATAGATGAGAAGTTCCAGTTCTAAGATCATGCAGGTGGAATTCTTTGCACAGCCAGAGAAGGAGATTGTTACTTCCTGCCATCTCCCTCCTCCTACCCTGCCTTTCCATATAGTGCCCTGCTACTCTTGGAGTATTTTCATTTTAGCTTAACTGTAACCAAACCCTGTGCTACACTCCAGCAATGTTAAGCTAAAATGCTTGATGAGGAAACGCTGGTGGAAAACATCTGTACTTTGTTTTATGCAACAGAAGAGTTAAAATTATTTTCATAAATACCATAACGTATAAAAGCTGTGAACACCCAACTGTAGTGTTAGACTTCCAAACTGTATAAATATATTTGTCTCTCATATTAGTAAATGCTATTTGAACAGAAATAGCACATTGTAACAGCCTAACAAGAAGCAGTCTTTCGGTTGACGTTTGAGACTTCTTTGCTCCACTGTATGGAAATATTTAAGACTTAAAAGATTTACATTACAACATAGCATTTAAAATGGTCCTGCCCTGTTCCCAGTGAAGTTAAAGAGACTTTTGACTTTCCATCAACTTCAATGGAAATGGTATAAGAGCCAAGATGCATTTTAACGTCTTTTTTTTTGTCCTTAGAGACAACAAGTTTCTCCAATGTTCACTCCCCCACCCCCCCCAAAAAAAAAAAAAAAGGAAAAGGAAAACAAAAGTTCTCAAGCATCGGTCTCTGTCATGGCCAGACATTGACATCAATTCATCAACTGAGACTTCTGTGCAGATAACAGTAAGTGGTCTCTGAGTATCAGATTTCTATGCACAGCCTACTAGGCACTGAGAAACACTGTGTATTTCTACATTTATTACTGGAAAGCTTCAATTACATTTTAGCAGCCTTTTCTACAATATGCAACATACTGTCTTATTTGCTCTGAAACAAAAATTCTCACTTGAAGCACGGCACTCACTTTGAAGATAAAACTCAACATTAACTAGAAAGTAATAAAATCTGATCCTCTGAAGGTGTATGAGTATGACTTAACAGCCCTTGATCCCTTTTCTTTTTTATGATTGATAGATGCCAAATGAAATTAGATAAACTGGCTATAAATTTCTAAAATCCATTTTTAAATTTAAATAATGTAAAGACAAATGCCATTTCTCTTCAACTTTTTCCATGAACCACCAGCGTTTAGATTGTTTTGTTTGATAGCTTTTATGTTTTCTATTTTCTTAATAAATTTTTATATTGTGCATTCTGCATTTCTATTGAGCCTTTATATGTGAATTTTAAAATCATATTTAGCTCCTCACAAAAGGTTTTAGGCAACATGGAAATGACATGTCCTAATATTTAGTTTCTTCTTCCTTCTTCTGTTTGTTTGTTTTTTGTTTTTTTTTTTCAGCAACTGCATCTGCTGGATGTATCTGAGCACAGACATTTATCTCAAACTGCTGCTTTTCAGTTATTTATATTGGCACCTCTAAAAGATGAAGCAAAGGAAAAAAAAAAAAACAGGGACAAAAAATAAGGGCATTTCTCAGTTAGCTGTATAGTTTCATGTATTTAAAGAGAACTAAGGGAAAACTAAACTTGTAATGAAGTCACTGAGCTGGGAGAAAGGTGATTTTTTTCAGTTGCTGGCTATTATGATTTTCATTTTCCCCCAATTTCCAAGTAGGAATAATAATACCTTATTTCTCTTCCTTTTTCTTCTGACTATTTAGAATTGCAAGTTCAGTTGGAAATTACCTACTGTGCATATTTATGGTGCCTGTGTTGATGGGTTCTTGATCTAGTTCAGTGCTGCTAAATGAAGCAAATATATATTGGTCATGAACGAAGAAACGACATTTATGCGCTTCCTAAAATTTGTACTTTAAATAAATAAATAAATAAATAAAAGTCTTAACATTTTTAAT
This sequence comes from Anser brachyrhynchus, assembly GCF_964034855.1. Lineage (NCBI taxonomy): Eukaryota > Metazoa > Chordata > Aves > Anseriformes > Anatidae > Anser > Anser brachyrhynchus. The sequence continues at coordinate 72,749,570 of NC_137694.1, forward strand.
GTAGTAGTATACATTGTATTGAAACACTAGTCACCTGATACAGACCTTCAGGCCTGCATGTTCTTTTCTCTTTAATATGTAAGCAGTGAGTAGTTTTTGAAATGCTTCCATTGCAGTTTTCAGCTAAGCATATTTCAGAGAGTAGGGGGAAAGGTTACAGCATAACCAGCTAAATCGCTTCCTAAATATTTCAAGCAGGACTGAGTATTCTAGGAATCAACAGCTCATCTGAATCTGGATTATGGTGTTTGGAAATGAACTGCTAAAATAAATAAGTAAGGTAATGATAAAGATTTTCCCACCTGCTCTTTGTTATCATTTCTGTCCTGTTCTTATGTATATATACATACCATGTATGCATAAAACAAGTTACACTAAAGAAAAAAAAACTTCCAGATTGCTTTCCTGATTTTTTTTCAGTGAATAATCAACCTAAATTGCCATGAAAACTGTCTCTCAGTGGGTGAGCAGCAATATTTACATATGCAGATAAACACAAGAAATGCTCTTGCTGTAGCTTAGGGTTTATAAACCCCTGTTAAACTCTCCCATGATTTCTTGAAGTATTTGCAGGTCGGGCTGAAGTCACTCACTCTCACCCTACTGCCTGAATTCAGGCAAATTCCCTTGGCATGGTGCTGCCCTTTGCTCCCAGTGGTGTAAGGCAGGCACAAGGCACAAGGTACAATGCACCAGGCAGTGCTACCGGCGTGCAGCTGTACACACACCAGCCGATGGGGCTGACGATGAAGGAGCTAACACCAGCATCAGAGCCAGTACTTAAGGCATGGAAACAACATCAGGCACAAATACGATGTGCTCGCCCCTGTTACAGGTACCATGGGAAACCTAACTTTGAATTTCTTCGTGTCTCAGGGTAGAAAAAGCTTGGAGCATGCAGCATTAATAGAGAGGGGCTGGCTTTGCACTCTTTGGGTACAAACATAAACAATACAGGTGTTCAAGTGAAATCGTTTTCAACGTTTTGCTTGCTTATTCCTTTGGTGTCATGCTTCAGTGTTGCTCTGTTTGAAGAGCGCTAAGTGACCCTTTAAGCTTAAACAAAGACAGACAAAGTTTTATCCCAGACAATTACGAGGGAAAACAAGGTAATGTCACGCAAACGTGATCCAGTGACTTAATTAGAACCAAGTTAGCAGAGACAGAGAGGCGTTGTAAATCTCCTGAGAGTCTTTGGGGGGCTGTTGCAGGCAGGTGAAGCCTTTGCAGCACAGTGAAAGCCTGCAATAGGAGAAGAAAAAAAAAATAGGAGAGATAAGGGAAAAAAGTATTCCGGATAGAAAAACAAATGTTAGAATATGGCAGTATTTTTTAAAGGAGAAGGTGAAAGCCGGCTCGGTGAAAAAGCCGGCAAGGCGGGAGTTAATTTGCAGCAGCACTGGAAAGGCAGACCGAGCCTGGGCAGGAGCCCGGCGCCCTCTGGTGCGGGAGAGCAGCAGCAGTGGAAATTTCCTTTGGAAAGCAGCTTTGTTTCAAAGTTCAGACAGATTAAAATGACTCTAAAGCATGCCGGCAGGACGGGTGCAGACTTGGCCGAGCCCCCCGTAGCACCCGGACGAGGAGCCCTGCTGGGGGGAAGCTCGGTTTGGGGGTGATGTTGAGGTGCGGGGGGGGGCGATTTCTTTTTTATTTTTATTAGTATTTTGCCTTAGTTTCTGCTCCGGTGCAGACTGTGACGCAGAGCCATGAGACGAGGGAAGGAGGCTTGAGGAGCCGGGCGGGGATGGCAAGGCTCGCAGCCGCCTGCCGCGACATGGTGGCGGCGCGACAAGCGCCGGGGCTGCCGAGGGAGGAGGAAGGGCGAGCCGAAAGGAGCTCCCAGCAGAGATGCCGCCTCCATGCATGACCCTAATCCCAAACGGGATGGTCCGCAGCCAGGCGCCGGTGTTTTCCAGCGGCTCCCCGTTCCTTTTCGGGAGATGTGCCGGAGCCCAACACCCTTGTTGGAAGCGCCAGGACAGCGAGGAGAGCTCTGCGCTGCCAGGCTGCGAATTCCCATTTTTCACATTTGCAATGAAAGCTGGAGCAAATAAAAGCAAGCCAGTTGCACCTCATATTGAGAAACAGCACACACACAAAAGCCTACCTACGAAGGACCAAAACGGGAAAGCGAACCGGGCTATGCCTTTAGGTACCAGCTCGGGAAATGCACTCCGTTTTTTAACATCCCCCCACCCAAAAAAGGGGGGTGGCAGCGTGGAGGCAGCTTCCCAGCTCGTCTCCCCCAGCTGCCTCTCGCTCCTTCCTGTCGCGTCCCGCAGTGGCCCATCCTCCAGCAAAGCAAAATCCTCTCCGGGAGAGCCGACGGGGCGCGGAGGTCGCTCCTCGTCGGCACCTGGCTGCCGGGGTTCCCCCTCGGCTAATGACAAATTTGCCCTTAAAAATAAAAATAATAATAAAAAAGAGTAAAAAATAAAAAATAAAAAAGGTGGGTGGATTTTGAAATAGGCGCTTTCACCTCTCCCCTGATTACGCTTGAGAAAGTTTGGGAAAATAAGCGGCAAAGTCCCCGACGTCCGCTTTGCTTTTGCGTACCAACCTAAGCGCTGAGACTTCGTCCAGCGACACATTTCTCGGGTAGAAAAAAAAAAAAAAAAAAAAAAAGGAAAAAAAGCAACCACAGTCCCCCCACGATTTCTCCAAAAAGATCCGGCAGATTTCTGCTGTCACCGTGCGGGGGGCTCCACACCTTGCCCGCGTTGTAGACAACCACATGCGACTCTTCCACCCCATCGAGCTGCCTTAAACGGGAAAAAAGGTTTCTTGTTAGAGAAAAACTACAAAATAAAATAAAGAACCCATTTTGCAGCCAGTCAAAGCAAACTGTCTCCGAATATATGTGGGAAGGGTCATGTGCAGGCGGATTTGTCCTATTAATAAAGCATGGGAAGAGACGGAAGAGCGAACGCGTGCCCTGAAGCCGACGTGGGATGTTATTTGGGGTAATAGATTAAGGAGAGACATCGGAAATCAGCACCTGGCGGATGCGCAAACGCGTCGCTATTTCGCGTTAAATCTCATTTCCGAAGAGAGCTTCCCCGGCGCCGCTGCACGTCCCTTCCTGCTAGAGGGAAGCGGGATTATTTGGAAGCAGCACTAGGACGGGGGGGAAATGAACAGACGACAGCTCCCTGTCGGGAAGCTAATCAACATTATAGATTAGAAACTTTCAGCTACTAAGGGCTGCTTTTCCGCTAATGGTTTTAAATCATACACGTATAAATACGGAGACTAATTACGAGACCGCATCGGAGTTTATCTGAAAACGGCTGGGAAGTTGCAGACCGTGCTCGGAAAGTGCTCGCACCTTGCAGGGAAGCCTGTTGATGCCGAGGAACTGACAGCCGGCTGCCAAAACAGGGCGGGAGGGGAGACCAACCAAACCCTGCAACGCAAAGCAACCTTGTAAACGCAATTTTGTAAACCCCCCCCTTTTTTTTTTTTTTTTGTAGTTAAATAATGCAAAATTTTGGTTGCAGCCAGGGATGTTAAAGATCGGCTAGTAACATGCTGTTCTAGATGGAGGGAATATTTAAAATTTGACCGTAACAATTTCAGAAGTAAATGTTTTAGGTAACAAGACTACGATAGTTATTCATTTTCCTTAATTAGAAATAATTGATTTTAATGAACTCTTAATAACAGAGATTTCACAAAATAAGGTTTCGGTATTTTTGCTTACAAGCATTTTTTTTTTAATTCGGGCTTTTACTTTTTTATCCTTTTATTGCCCACTTTGTGGCTACGTTTATTACCATCAAGAAGGGTTTCCAGAAGGAAAAAAAAATGCCCAAGATGACGAGGGCCCGTTTTCTTTGCTGAAGTGAAGGACAAACCTTCTGTTGGCTTACAGGGGAACAGGATGAGGCCCCAGCTCTCGCTGAGTGTCTCCCCCATAAAGGATCCCCGTTTATTTCCCTTTTGTCCCGCTTCATCCCCTGGAGGACAGGCTGCCGCCGGGGCGAGGCAGGCTCTGCTCCTCCTGTGCAGTGATTTCTGCTCAGAGGCTTCCCCGTGAACGGGTCGTCACAGCGGGCCACCTGCGGGCTCGGATACGAAGGCTGCCCCTCCTCTTCCTCGGCCTTCCCCCGGTACGCGTGGAGTGTGCGGGCGGGGGGTGGCGGCAGAGGGGCGACGGAAGGAAGGAAGCTGTCGGGCACCCCGAAATATTCTGCTGTCACTGGTGGCTCGGAGAAATTCTTCTATTAACGAGCCATTAACTGCGGTAATGACCCGTATTATTTAATCACCAGCGCACCACAAAAATTATTATTTATTTGAGACTTCATTGCAATTGCCAGTTGGCTGCCACTTACCAAGTGTATATAATATGTGCTATTATAGGGTGAGCAAGGGGGCTCTCAGATAGGAAAACACGGAGCTAAGCAAACGTACTGACAGCCGACCACTGTGCTTAGGGTGCTAGTTCCCTTCTCAGCACAAATAAGAGCAATTTCCCCCTTGCTCAGCACTCATTCTTCCTGCTGATCTCCCTGCAAGGCGCTGGTCACAAGAGCCGCAGGGTCAAGCAGGTGACCTCCCCATAAAGGCCTACCACTGGATTTCAGCATGGATTTCAACCCAGCCTGAAGCACCTGTGCTAACCAAAAAGGAGCCCCCGGCTCTGCTCCCAACCCCGATCCCTGCGCCGCACCCCGAAGCTGACTGAGCCAGATGTCAATACCGGAGAAACTGTGCAAAGGTCGAGGCATGCCAACCAAATCCTAAACGAAAACCGATTTTAGGGGATTTCAGCGCAAAGCCCCCGACCCTGGGGCCGTAGGATTGGGTCCGCACCCCTCGCCCCCTGCGTGCCTGGCCAGTGGGAGAGTGACCAGGACCACCGCCGGCCCAAAGGCTGTGAGACTGCAGCAAGGTGACATCAAAAAAAAAAAAGGGGGGGGGGGGGGGGAGAAAAAAAAAAGGCAAAATAAAAGCTGAGGAGAGGAGGGCAGCCGCCCAGCGCTGTGGGCTCCCAGTTGCTGCGCCTAACTGTTGCTCAGGTCTTCCTCTGCGACGCCCGCACCATGGAGGGGATAGAGCTTTTGAAGGTTTTATTTTGTTTTCCTGCAATGTCTGTTGTCTTTTCTCCACAAGGCAGCGATCATATCGCTCCATATTAGGCCTTGTAAAACATTTCCGTGTTAAATACAGGGTGTGCCAAAGGCTGAGATATTCTGATGTTTATTTTATACAAAAATGCATCCTTATACACATCGGGGACAAATTAGACCCGAGCTAATGTGAAGTCAGTAGAAACAGCAGTTTTTCTAGCCAGGCATTGTCTTTATGCCTGGTTTATACAGTGCTTAGCAAAATGGATTAAGCGCACTGATCCCTCGGTGAATCTAAGCAGTATGATAAACTGCAGTGATAAAATATGACCGTACCATTCTTCACATACCTCCACATTATTTTCTAATGGTACATTCCCCAGTTATTACCTCTGCTCGTGACTAACTACTGCAGGGCTGCCAGAATCAAAACATATGGTCTAACCCAGGAAAAAAAAAAAAAAAAGTTTCTTATCCCACTACTGCCCTACCTCTTCAGAAGTAATAAAAAATGTAGCATTCATGAGTCTGAACGCGCAGCTCCTCTACCGCTAAGCTCATTGAAAAATGTAACGTGCGAACAATGCCCTTATTTTTAAGTAATTGGTCTGATTTCAGCTACCTTGCCTTTAAAATAGCCTATTGTGTATTAGGCCGCTGAATATGACTTTTTTTTTTTTTTTTTTAGTTAGGAGGTAAAGAGCAGGCAGCGGTCTTCTGACTTTATAATATACAGTTTGATAATTCCTTAGAATTAACAAAGCATGAAACAAAAAGAGAAACAGGAAAAGTCGTTCGCTCCATGGAAGCCTTCCTCACAAGCAGTCGCCACGTAGGCCCCGCTTCTCGTGCAGTACAGACATAAATAAATGCATAAGCTAAGGGGCAAAGGAGTAGGTACAGTGACACCGAGCATCCCTCGGGGACCTTGACAGGGCCATGCGGGTGCCATGAGGGCAGGTGACTGCTGCCACGGCCAGCACGCCGGGATCAGACCGGGCGAGCCCTCAGGAGGGGCGCAAACACCCACGGGCTCCCGCTGCCCTCCGCGGCCCCAGCGCCGGGGCAGAGGGCGTGCTGGGGGCGGCCGCCTGCTGTTAGGGCGGGCGGGCGGCCGGCGGCCATCTGCCGGCAGGCTGCAGCACGCACCGACCGGGAGGGGCGCGGTGGGAAGCCCGGAGCGGCGAAGGGGGGAGGAAGAAAATGGAGGAAGGCGAGGGGAAGGCGGGCTTGGGGCGGTCGCCAGCTGGGCAGGGCTGAGGCTGCGCCAGCGCTCTGCGTGGCGGCAGCCTCGTAGCGGGACAGATCGACGGCAGCGCCCGGGGGGGGGCTTTGGCGGTACGGGGTGGGCACCCCTGCGTGGCCCCCGCCTTGCTCACTGTCCGGAGCCCCCCGGGGCCGGTGCGGTCCCCGCGGGGCCCCGAGGGAGGGCAGCGCAGGCAGGGGCGGGAAGCGTCAGCAGCGCCTTCCAGAAAGTTCCCCGCGCCCTGAGTGACTGACAGGGCGGGGCAGGGCGCCCTCTGCCGCCTCGCCGTGCTTTTGGGGCCGGGGAACCGCACACGGGATTTTAGTGCTTTCTCGGGGGGGGGGAAAAGTCTTTTAAATAAGCCGAGTCCTCATCCCACAGTATATCCCCCCCCGCCCCACACCTGCTGTTTGTGTAGTTTTTGTCGAGATGGAAGCACGCCGTGTCCCTTCTATGTATAGCTTTAGCACTTACAAGACAAAAGTGCCGAGTAGAAGTAGAAGTCGACTTAAAAGATGACCACGGCCTGTGTAGAATTTTTCGCTCTTTTTAAAAGTGCATGCTCATTTAATAAAACCTTTATGCTGGTTTACAGTTCCATTAAAATGGCTCTGGCTATCAGATCGCAAATAGCGAAAATGTAAATTTGGCTTGTCATAGTTTAAAATATTCTTGTGATGTCATGAAATGACGGCTTATAAAATATTTTCATTTAATTAGGAAGCACTAAGAGGATTTCTAGAGAAAAAAAAAAAGAGGAAGCTCACTCTGAATTATTTATGTGCTGTGAACTACCATTGTTGCTTCTGAAGCTTTTTAAGTACAAAAATGCAGGCTTTATCCGTTTTCATTTTTAGGCCCTAATTCTTTAATTATTCAGGCATGCAAATGCTTGTGAACAGGGATTAATTATGCAGGTAATCAAGGTTTTATTCCAAGTTTACTCTTGAAAAGCAATGAATATTTGTTATTATGTATACTCTGCCTGACACCATTCATATTAATGTACCAAAGTAAGGTTTTAAGGGTATATTAATGTTTTGGAATTTCATAAATGGAAAAAAGTGCACAGATGAATTTGTGCCATGCATAAACTGAAGAACACGTTTTGTTGCAGCGTCACTATGGTCAGTTAGCAGGACTCACTTATCTACAAGAGATGAGAGCATACTCTGTCAGGATCTTTGTTCACTATCTTCTGCCTTTTGCAATGAAGATGTACCACATTATATACAGCAAAGAATTTGGGAGGTCAGAGGCTGTTTTAGGCTGGGAAGATTTAGTTCAGAGTGAGAGTTAAAAGGAAGACCCTTATGTCCAGTAAGGCTGAGCTGACCTCTGCCAAGGAAGCATTCCAGAGCTTTCAGAATTCTGCCTCCCCCAGAACAGTATTGCATTTATTGCACAGCATCATGACACTTTATTTAGCAGCCCTGTTTCCACTTACTTTTCTAGCACTCAGACAGTGATATGACGTTAAGAATCTCAGTTCAGGTGCCGAAGCACGCAAATTTGGTGGTAGGAGACCTTATCATGCAGAAACTTAGGTACATGAGCAGTGTATAATTTAATAAACTTTGCTGTCAGAAGTATCACAGAATACCAACAGAGAGCCATTTACATCTCAAAAAATTTTGCAGCTGTAATCATACTTTCTTCAGTTAGTAAGTCCCTTACTTAAAGCTGACAGTTATACTAGTACAGTTTCAATTTATGGAAGTGTCATAGTGTATGTAGTATGTCTTGTTCCATAAAACAATAATTCCTTAAAAAAGACCTTCTCCTGATCCTCAGACTAAGATATTTTAAATGAGAGCTGAGCTTAAGACCCTGAAAATAGTGAGAATTAAAACAGTAAGCGGTGGAAAACTGACAGCTTCCAGTGTGAGCTGCACAGCATTCCCAAATCCTCCCTTCGGGTAATCTGCAGCGCCATCTTGTGTGAAGCAATGGGAATATTCTTACGGCATGCGGTGGTGGTTGTCTGGTGTACTTGCAAACTGTCCATCACCTGAGTGTTTCTGGCTTTAAGATACGGTACGTTGTGAAATGAAAATGTCGGACTTGACGTATTTTGAATGCAGTTTAATCACGAGTCCCTTCAATAAGTTAAAGAAGTAAAAGCATAGTCGAAAAAATGCCTTTTTGTAGTAGGAGAAAGAGAGACGTATGACTTTATCAAAAGAGCTGAAGAGTAAGGAGTAGCATTACTTTATGCATAGCCCAAAGAGAAGAAAACCAATTTGTTAAATACCAGAGGATTATTTTAAAATGTTAAGACAAGAGCTAGAGGTCTGTGAAATGGGTAGTCCGAGACCTTTGGAGGCTTAGTGAATTTTTTGTTTTCATCCCTCCACTGAACTCTAGTTCCACTCCAATTGTTAAAGACACCCTCTAGGCAATAGGGAGTGGTCCTCAGCATCAAAAAGCTATTTTATTTCAGACGGTAAAAAATGTTTTACATCTTGTGTCTCATTCACGTACCACAACTAAACAACAAAAAAATCTTTTAGCTTCTTCTTACCAAAGTAGCTTCCTCAAGCCCTCCACAATATCCACTCCTTAATACAGGGAAAAAAAAAAAAAGAAAAAAGAAAACAACAATAACAAAAAAACACTAAACTCAAACCGCCCTTACAACACCAACTAATGCTGTCAGATATCCAGAAGGAGAAATGGACCTCCTACTTTAATTGAATTCTTGTTTTCTTAACTCATTGACGAGACTGGTGATTAGGCAACATTTACAGTGTGTCAGTTCTGACAAGGTTAGAAGGAAAAGACAGCTTGGGGGATACTGGTACAGCAGGGAAAAAGTCTATACTTTTTATAACCAGCCAAATACAGCTAGATGAACACCATAGTGCAATTAATGATATAGAAAATATTTATTCAACATATTTACAGTAAAGATTTTTTAGGGGCCTTTTCAAAGAATAGAAATAGTAATGAACTAAACATTAGCATTAGCATTAGTATTAGCATAGTATTTTTCATCCAGCTTGAAGTAAGACATCCTGTTACGATCAGAACATCCAAGTCCAACCTCATTCTTTGTTCTGAAGGTAACTTCTTCAATCTGAGAAAAACTACTTAGAAAAGGAACATGATTAAAAGAAATCACAGATAGAGTACCTGCATGCTTTCATCTTCTGGTGACATTTACTTCAGACAGCAAAGGACTAGAGAAAGAGAGAAATTAAGGTCTCACTCAACCTCTTATTTTGTTGAAACATGATGGAGTATAAATAAATAAATAAATAAATAAATAAATAAATAAAAGACCGTCACAAAAATGCACAAAAAGGATAAAAACATCAGCACTTAGTAACAAAATTATGACACTCTGTTTACTTCACTAGTAGGGTAACATATTGGCCTGCTTCTGCGACAGTTTACAGAATGTCTACAGTCTGGACTTGCAAGCCACAGGGTTGCATACTGCACTACAGCTGCATCAACATTGTCATCGTGGTGCAAGTTCCCACTGTAGATACTGGAGTATTGGTGTGACTTCTAAAGAAACTTTCTGCCTTGGGAGAAAAAGGGAGGAGGATCAGACATTTCCTCTTCTCCCTTCTGTTGCATTCAGTTTGTCAAAGCATTGTTTCTCTTGCCGCAGGGGTGGAAGCCACTTCTAGCTTTGGGTGGCTGGAAGAAGAAAGAACAAGGAGCTGAGCTTCGTTTGTATGGAGTGAACAGCAGCAGATGGAAAAGCAAGAGACAAATGCTTTGTTCCTTTCCTTCCCTTCCCTTTCTGGATCTTTCTCTGGATTTAATTATCCAGTGATTTTGTAGCTGTCAACTGATGAATGTGCACTCTACCAGTGCCTGCTGGCTAATCCACTTTTGGGCTGTATTAGAGTGGTTGAAGAATGATTGAATTAGAATAATATTCTGCTGCAACATAGAACAATAGTGGGAGAATGAGGAAGTCTATGGAAAAGAAGTAATATTGGTATCAACAGAAGAAACTGTTTCAATTTCTAAGGGGAAAATATGAGTTTCAGTTACATTAGTGCAGCATCACAGTTTTAAGAGATACAAAAAGAGTTGGACTTGTTCTCAAAAGACTCAAAATTACATAAAAGAGGAGAGACAGAAAAAAAATAGCAAAACAAATAATAGGATATATGATCTTGTGGTCTGGTAGGATGCCAAATAAAGTATATTAAATTTGGTTTGTGTGGTCAGAAGCATCTTGTAAACCCAGATGCAGAACATGGAGAATGGTAAAACAATAACAATTGGAGAAAAAGAAATGGAAAGTGGTAGAACTATCAAAAGATATACAGGAGGGCTCCTTTAAATGTGTGCTTGAGGTTTTACATAGCTGTTTTACATAGCTAGAGATTTGTCTTATGCCATAAGAATTGCATTTGTATGTGTCGTTTTTCAATGAATCATGCTTGAATAAAAACAGAATGCTGCATAGACCAGAGTGTTTTTGGTACTGTGTATCCATGCCCTTACCTCTTACCACTGAGTAATGGTTTACTAATAATGCAATGATTTGGAGTTGGGTAAAATGAGGGATTCTCCGTGTATCTTAAGGTTCAAGGAAACTCATTTAGTATATAGGGGTTTTGTTTGTTTTTTTGTTTTTGATGTTTTGTGCTCAGTGCAAAAAATACTTTGTCATTTGGCAGAAGTGTGAAAATTATTACTGTATCAACAGTAAGCCTTTATCATCCTAAATTTTTGTTCTTAGATCTGTCTGCATACTGGTATTGCTGTTATCTTGGTTGAGTTGATTCTGACCCATTCTACTCTTCCCTTTTCTCTAAGTAAATGGAAAAGGAAAGTATTTTTTTCATACATAATTTTTGCATACTGAGAAGTAATAGTATAGTGTCTTTGGAAAACTCAGTCCTTTTAGGAAAGATAGGTAAATCATTATTTTAGTATGCAATGTTTACAAAGGGAGCAGAAATGGCCACTGAAAGCAGAGGCCATAAAATGCCCCAAAAAAGCCAATAGTGATTCAGGAGATATCTCAGTATATCTCACAAAATTCACATGGCATCTTCAACAAAATAAGCCTGACCTCTTTACTTGTTTCTGTCTCTAGGAAGAAATGGTATTTTTTCCCCATTTCACCCATACCAGTTATCAAACAGGTAAAGAAAGAAGGTCAGTATGTGAGAACACTACGAGCAGTATTCCCTATAAAAAGCAACAGCTGCTGCAGTCACTAGTGTGTACGGATGACTTCTTCATCCTTAGATGAAATGCCTTCATTACAAATTGTCTTAGATTGGCCATCTATTCAGGAAAGCATTAGTAATCTTGTCAGTAATCACATCAAAACATCCCTGTTGCTCTTTGCAAGCCATAAAGACAAAGGTCTAGCTCACAGTTTTGGCATTTCCCATTCAGCAAAGCTGGTGCAAACATCCAAAGAAGATGGTCTATTTGTGTCCTTTGGCTTGATTATTGCCTCTTTTGTGTAAACCCAATCTGTGGGGACCCATTTAGATTATTCATTGCTAATAATATCACCACTGTCTTTCATAGCACTATCTATGAGTAGACAGCAAAGCAAGTAACGATGGAACTAGCATGGATATCCCCATTTCCTAGCTGAGGAAGGAGGCACAGTGATGGAAATGACTCATACAAAGTCAATCAGTAGGCCAGTGATTCATTGAAGACTAGCACTAGGCATGTTAAATTCAGTATAGTCAAATTTCATTAGCATCATGAAAAAAGACACGAACAGAGATTAGCTGAAGTGACTTGTGACAAAGAATTAAGAGCTAGAAGGTGCCCGCTTGCCAATTGTTTGATTTCTATGGGTAAAGGTTGTATTATTTCAAAACATTATCAGCAGAATGCCTTGATGGACAGTGTTTTGTGCTTAAAACAGCTGGAACTGAGTTGGTCTATCAGCGAAAAAACAACCAAAAAGTCACACCAATCTGAAGGAGTGGTGACAGATTCTTATTTCAGAAAGGGAGCTATAGCTATGGCAAATTATTACTGGAAATAGGAACCCATGGGCCTACATTTGCTGTAGTATTACACTCTTGAACACATTGTTTTTTGTTGTTTTAATTTAGTTGTTGAGTTACAAATAGATTCTTAGAAATACCAAAGAAATGGCTTATCTCCTGTATATTTTAACACAGTGGTTCGTTTTACCAATGCTCCTCTTTCATTTGGTTCCAAAATCTTTCTTTCCTTCATTCCTATTCACAACTAACACTCTTTTCATTGTTGGCTCACTCTTTTCTGCATATCCTTTTTTCTCCTCTTCACTGTTCTTTTCCCATTTTTCTGAAAATTACCTTATATTTTCTGTTCTTATGTTTTTGTTTTGTTTTGTTTTGTTTCATTTTGTTTTTTAAATATGTAAGTAGCTATAACAGCCACCTTTAAAGTCCTTTGAATACTTATTGTCCTACATCAAATTCTTCCAAAGGATATACTTATGCTGCATATAGAAAACAGATTGCTGTGCATTAAGATACCAAAAAGTAAGACTTAGTAACAATGCAGTCTCTGCAAGAACTGACACAATGTAGATCTAAGGAATAATAATTAAGATTTGGCTTCCATGTTACAAAGGAAAAGTACCCATGCAGCCATAGAGAAATTCAAAATAAACTTACAGAAAATTGCACTTTTTTTTTTTTTTTTAAATTGCTAAAAGTAAATGGACACATGGACACCTACAGCTACCAGCCAAATGAGGATTCCTCCCCCCCCCCCGTCCCCCCCCTCCCCATCCCTTACCTCTATGTCTCATTGAATATAAGAGGCATTGTCCGTACAGGCAGTGGAACATTACCTTTAGAATCAAACCAATTTATGACTTTCTAAAAGAAGAAAAAAAGAGTGAAAAATACTAAGGAAAGATTTAGCAAATAGACTATGTTTGGTAAAAGCAATAAGTAAGTTCTCAGTTTATGGTTCCTAGAGTGTCAGTAGACAATAGCATAACAATAAATTGTAGTATGAACTATCCTTATTACACCAATTAAAGAGCAGAAGACAAATATTAGAAGACCATATTAGCTCTGCCATGCATACAGACAAACAAAACTGCAAAGATCTTGTGAATAAAGCTTTACATCACTTTAGAGGGACTAATTTACTGAGCCTAAAACTCCCTTGCATCCGAAGACCCAGCAGAAAAAATGCAAAGGGGTGAGGAATGTCCTACAGGGTGGTACTAGACTTCGGGGCTCTACTCTGGATCTGGAATTATGGTGGGGACTAATCATTTCAGCTTGGGAATCAGCAGCTCTGTGTTTTGATGCCAACACAATGATTCTGTGTTGGGGAGGAGGAGGATGTCTAATCCAGATGATATTGTCCCACCATTTTCTGCTAGCACAGGCAGAATTCTTTATTAATATGTATGTAATTATGTTGCATTAAGGTCACAAAGCTAGTCTCCAATTTGCTAACCCTTGTCGGAACATACAGAAAAAAAAATCATTGTCTGCAACCAAAGAGGAGTGAAAGAATTTCATTTACACCATGGTGTGAAACCAATCCACCCTACAGAAACAGTTTATGCTTCCTCCAAAGATCCCACAATTGCTCACTATTTTGGAGGCATGGGTACGGATGCACATTACAAACACAGTGGCACCCATACTGCCCATCTTCTGTTGTAAAATCAGAAAGATGCAGTGTTTCTAGAAGCCGAAGAGAATCGAAGCGTGTACTAAGGCAGAGACACATAGATAGATGTCTGCTAGGCTTACTAAATCAGTGGTTTCTGCTCAGTACTTTAAAGGTTTTGCTGTCGTGGGTGGAATCATAGGAGCCCATTCTGAGAGCAAACCTCCACAACAAATAAATGTTTCCCTGAGCATTGGCAGCTCACTGTCTTACAGGATTTATTTTGTGTGCTTCCCTAGGTAATCTGTCCTCATGCTTTGCAGCTTTCAGGGCATACTCTGTTTGAGGGGGAGAGGCAAGGGCTATGGTGGCCACACCATGAATTCAGATAATGCAGAAGTTCAGATGTCATGCCAGGAGGGTGTAATGGATGAGTTACTGCCCTTTAGGGCCTTGCCAGGTACGTCTGTGCTTGATCTGAAAGTAAGATTAACACAAACACAGACACACAAACACACACACACACAGAGGTATGTTAGGGCTGCATCAGAAAAATAAATAAATAAAAGTGCTGAGACCCTTCAGCTCCAGTGAAAGTGATGACATAGCAGAAGCAGTCAACACTTAGGTGTAGACCCTGGTTTCTACAGAGATCCTCTATTGAGATTACCAGACACTAGATTTAAGCAAAGAGTTAAGTCTGAAAACCAAAGCATGCACTTCTAAACATCTCATAAATTGCTTATAACTGCACAAAATACTGCAGGGTGCATACGAGCACCCCCACATTAAGCTGAATAGCTGCCAGATAAAATATGATGCAGCTTTTGCTGATAATCATGATAAAAGGAGGCTTATTGTAATAGAGAGAAAATGTAGGAAAGATTTGTAGATAAATGATCATTATAATTCAGTGACCTGGGGAGGACATGACACAAACGACATTATTTGCTGAATCATTGAAAACTTTAATGGGAAGAGTGGCAATCCTGTCTAGCTTGTTTCCAAACTGGTCATTTCTGTACACTAATACAGGCAGCAAAATTTACTATAGAACTGCAGTGCGACAATATAGCTAGGTTAGTCAAAACCTGCTACAGAGGCAAAGATAAAAATATCAGTGTAAAAGTGACAATTGTTTTGGAAAACAGTTCTTTTCTTTTATTTTCTTGCCATAGTTCCTGGGAAGAGGGAGGAAATCCCATTTAGGAGTTTTTCTCGGTATCTCACATGTATGAAAAAAAAAATCCACAGATTCACAGCTCATCTGTTATTTAAAAACATCAATCGTTAGAAGGCATGCAATTAACTTTTGAAATCTGGCAACTATGTACTGTCAAGTGTGTATAAATGTGAGTCACCAGAGTCATTTTTAAAAATAGCACACACAAAATTGAGATATGATACTTCTATGCCTAACAGGAGGGCACACATTCATACAGATTTACATCAAGATTGTAAGCCATATACAATAAAGCAAATTAATAAATTCAGTATGAATACAGCTGATAAAGTCGTGTGTTTTTAAGCAGATATGGTTATCAAGTCCTTTAATGAGTTACTCTGGGAGAAAAAAAAAATGGATGTTTAAAAGTTCAATTACAAGATAGAGGCCCAAACATATGGCTGATGTTACAAAGTTTCCTACTGGTTGTTGAAATCTGTTGAATATTTTCTTGATATGAGGGAGAAAAAAAAATGCCATTGAATTCCCATGCTCACTGTTCTCCTTTCAGGATGTTTTCCTAACATGAGACTGCATCAGGTAGCTACAGCTGTGCACTATAGGTAGGGACGTGCACTCTAGATCTCAGATTTCTGGAAAATGTAGTTTAGAAATCGGAAAGAGAAAAGGACGGTTTTTGATAGGCTTATTTGCAATTGATAAAATTAGTGGTTTATCTGAGATATTATGAATAATACCTTTGAAAGCGATAAGATGAACAGCTAAAGAAGATTCACTTGATTAAGCTGTAGCACCAGTGATACATTGATAAATGAAAAAAGAGTTGTGTACCATTTTATCTATCATTATTGCTTTCTTTCACCCCCTATATTTCTCCCACTTCTTATTTAATGAGTATTCCTACTATATACCTTTGATGAGTCTCAGCACAATGCCTCAGTTTCTTACAATGAAAAGTACCTTTGGGTTATCCAAAGAAGGGATCTAAATGATCTGCAACTTTACATGGACCACTTAGCTGCATCACTAGTAGGGATGAAGCTAACATTGAAAAAGGGGACAGCTGCAGTGGCAGAAAGAATGTAATAAAGCCTGCACAGTATTCACAGGCAAGAAAATACCTGAATTCACTCAGCTATCATAAAAACTATCCAGTTACATGGTTTTTGAAAAGGTGATTTTAAGAGGAAAATATAATTTAAAACCACCATAATATCTTTTGTACTTGTTATCTGAAAACACAGATAGCTAAAAAGATTCTTGGCCACCTAGGCTTTTCTGAGAATAACGATTAGAAAACATAAATGAAGCATGAATAATTAATTCTTTAATTAAAAGACCTTCATGTGGATTCCAATTCTGTGTACTTATTGGTGGGACACACCAGGCATGAACCTGTGGATAACATAAATCACAAAAGAGAAAATTACTCCTCAGTCCTGACGTTCCTTTGTTGTATCATAGGTAGTTGTTAACTAAGAGACCTGCAGTGGATCCTAGAAAAATAAAAGAGAAAGGGATTCTCTTTAAATAACACAAAAACAACAGTAGAAGTTTGTACCAATTACAGATTAAATTAGTGGACTAAATTTATTTCTTTTTGATTCCAGTATAAGCCTTGCTGAACTCAATACTTGGTTTGCATTCATTTGGGCTACCCCAGTGGGGCTACCTTAGACAGACAGCAGACTTTGATTCAGTGAGGTTCTCTTACTCTTTACATTACCTGAAGCGGGGAATGAAAGTTTTATACATAGCTTCAAACCCTAAGTCTCTGAATTGCTGACCTAACTAGAAATGTGCAGGCTCCTTTTATTAGATGTAGGCATTATGCCTAAAAGGGACCTTGATGTGTGTAGCCTGAGGCAGAATCCTGTACTACTAAAGAATTTCTTGCAGTTTTTTACCTAACCTAATCTTAAATCTCGTGAAGATTTTTCCTGATTTTTAAACTAATTGTATTTAAATTCTGCTCAGATCCATTTATCCCATGTGTGTGTACAACAATTTACTACCTTGCTGTATTTTCAATGTGCTTTTGCACCTTTGATGACTACTATCCTCTCTCTGTTCAGTCCATGTGTCTGTAAAATAAACAAACACAGATGGTTTAACTTTTCTTCATGAATCAGATCTTCCACACATCTTCCTGTTGCTCACCTGTAGATTACCTCCAATCGATCTATATCCTTCTTAAAGTGTGCTGCCCAGGAGACACAGTTCATCCATCACTCTAGCCTTCATGCTACTTCAGAGAATAACAGGATTGGTTCACATATAACATGTACATCTAACAAGTCAGTTTTTTTAAAATTGTTGTATTTAACATTTTTGCTGTTATATTACATTGCTGGCTAATGTTCAATTTTAGCTGCTGAATCTTCTTCTGCAGACAGTGTTTTAGGCTAACATAATTGATGCAGATAAGAAGCCAGTTCATGAAGTACAGACGAAAGGATCTAGAATTATGACCAGTGCAACAAAGCCAGTGAATACCCACTCAGCAGGGGAGGAGTTAGTGAGAGGGTTTGTTAATTCCATTTTGTGCTGGTATCTCATACACATAATGTATTCCTATCAGACATTTCTGTAGTTTGAACAATTCCTCTCTGGTCATTGATGAAAAAAGTAAAAAAATAAAATAAAAATTCAAATCAGGATTAACCTGAAAATGTAAAATGTGAAGCAACCAAACATGGACACCTCTGCTGCTTACTAATCTAATTTGGTATCTGCTAAAGTGATGAAATGTTGGCTGGCTTCAGAATTACAGGAGGACAGACACCTTGAGAGGCAGAACATATTCCAGGCAAGAAGATGTAAAAGAGAAAACAGAAAAAAAAAAAAAAAAAAAAAAAAAAAAGGAGAGAAATAGGGAATGAAAAACAGGGAAGGAAAATAAACAAAAAACAGTGGTAACTAAAGGTATGGACAAGAGCTGTTAAGTGTAAAACCAAGTGAGAGAACAACTCAGGGTGCAATGGAAAGTTTAGTCACTGTGTAAGACCAGACTCAACCCTTGACCTTGGTGCAAAATTTCTATTGCCGGTAATGGGTGTTATGCCAGACACTGTGCCACATGTGTGCCCCAAGAGCATAAACAGGGTGTAATTTCCATGCCTCTGTCAGATGAGTATCATACCCTCATGCTGAACTGAATCTCAAAGTCCAGATGATCAGAACAAACTTGGCATCAGAACCTCACTGAAGGACATCCTGAATCTTAAAACCAACTCTAGAGGTAGATAGTGGGTTCAGTAGTCTCTCAGAGAGGGTGGCCACCTTACACCTAAGAAGCAGTTAAGTAAATGAGAGAAGGAGCCAAGAAAAGACTTAATGAGCAAAATATTAAGGACTGTTAGTAAATGTGTATAGTTAACACATATACTTGTTAAGAACACTTGCCAATTGTATGGCATAAGATCCTTGTCAGATATAACTCTCTGTTTCTTATGCTCATTTTTATTCTTCTAGTTCTTTTCCTCTCTTTCAGCCATGTCCTCTTCGTGTTTTCCCTGAGGAATACTTTCACGTCTATGTATGTTGTGGGCCTTCATCTCCAACAGCGTGGAGCAACAGTGCCGGCCAGTGGCTGGCTGGGATAAACGCAGGCAGATTTTCCGGTGGTTAGCCTTTGGGACCTGGGACAAGCATGCCAGTTACCTATGATTGATCTGAGCAGTAAAAAAGAGAAAGGTGTGTAAGGAAGCCTGTCTCAGAGGCATTATGCCTGCTGCCTGCATTCCCGAGAAATTTCACAAGATTTATTCTGATTTTGAACACCGTGCTTGGAAATAAGCTCTGGGGAAAATGATGTGAAGTGTGACAGACAGTTTAAAATTCCTTTCCCTGTCCACTCTGCTCCATTTATAAAGATTTACATGCTGCTGTGCAGGCTTTTGCCTCTTAGTCCCCTGAGGATTGCTTCCTCATCCTGGGACAGAGTCTGTCCTCTGTCTGTAAGGCCCTACAGTCACGGTGGTCCAGGTCAGACTAGCAGTGCCATGTCCTTTGTGGCACAGATTGGGTAATGGAAAATAATGAGACGCATGCCCTGGCAAGCTGGCAAGTGAATCTTGTTCTCGTTGCCTCCTTTTTTTTTTTTTTTTTTTTAAGACAGATACTTGCCCTTGTGTTAACAGCACGCCTGGTAGTTACTGCTGATTGACTAAGCTCTGGGACAAATCCACTGCTGACCACCACGAAAGGT
The DNA here is from genome assembly GCF_964034855.1 of Anser brachyrhynchus. NCBI lineage: Eukaryota > Metazoa > Chordata > Aves > Anseriformes > Anatidae > Anser > Anser brachyrhynchus. The sequence continues at coordinate 72,768,862 of NC_137694.1, forward strand.
TGCCCAGGTTCTCCTCCTTACATGCAGGAAAAGCCTTTCTTGTTGAAGGAGTGCAGGTAAATGTGTCTGTGATGGATTGTGAAAACTGATGTCCAATAGGCCTTTGAAACATTTTACCACATGAGCCATTTCATTAAAAGGCTCTCGGAGGGCTGGCGTCAGGCAGCAGCGTGTTACAGGTGACCTTTCCTTCTGCAGGTTTATAGGAGTGAATGTTACACTTTATCAGCGTGGGGCAAATGAGCAGAAAAAATGAATTACTGAATTTTCAATCACCTGTAGGAAGCAACCTGCCACACCAATTATTTTGGATGAGTGATAATGATAACGATAATCATTTGCTAATGCCTGTGCACTAAAAGAGCGTTCAGCAAATGGTTTCAATCCACACCTACCAATGCTTCTGTATTTGTGAATATTACCTTACTTTCAGGAAATATTTATCATTACTAAGTTGATATTTGTTTAATATAGTTCAACAAGCTTCACATATTTTTTGCCTATAAACTATTTGAATTTCTGAATACTAACTGTGAGAACTACCTGCTTTAATATTCTACAGTGCCGTTGTTGTTTTTTTTTTTAAATCTCAGAATTATTAATCTCCATGAAATCTTCTTATTGTTAGCCTAAGCTTTCAGCAATAGTTAAACTGATATTTGGAGGAAAGAAAATCTACCATTTATCCCCAGTCCAATTAGCTGATGATAACAGTGAAGTAAGTGTCAAAAATATAAAAACATTTTGCTCTGAAATTGTAACTGTATCCAAGATAGTTTTAGACAAAATCTAGCTTGGTTGCTTCTGTTGGAACTTCATGGAAACATGAAAAAGACTCACCAGTTCAAAGAAGCAGGTGGGATGGGGGGGAAGGGGAAGGGAAGGGAAGGGAAGGGAAGGGAAGGGAAGGGAAGGGAAGGGACCACCAGATGGAATGTATAAGTAATCTTTAGAGAAGAAAGGAAACAATTAATCGTTCTGCCCCTGAGACCCTCACTCTTCCTGTTCTCCCAACTCCGACGTCAAAGGGGAGCAGGGAGCACTCGTGGGGGGAAACTGAGGAGCAAGGCAGCTTCTACCGCGCAAAACCCGGCTTTTAGGCAGAGGTTTAGGACGGCAGACGGCGACCTGCAGGGGGGCGGGGGCTCGGGGGCGGCGGCTTCTCCTCGTGGCACCGCCGCCTCCTCCGGATCCCCCCGGGTCCCCCAGGCAGCCTGTGCTGGCAGCGTCCCTGGCTGCCCCCAGGTCCCGGCTGCCCAGGAACCCAGCGGAGCCCCCCGCATGCCCTTTGGCCCGGCCCGGCCCGGCCCGGCCTTGGCATCGGCAGGGCCTCCCGCCGCCCCTGGGTGGCGGTGTTACCCCGTGGGACGCGGCCCCGCACCCCCCCCCCCCCCCGCCCTCCGCGCCCCGGGGGCTCGGCCCTTCCTAGCGGGGTGTCGGAGGGGAGGGGGGAGGGGCACGTCGTCTTCCAGTGGGAAAAAAAGGGGGGAGAGGTATTGTGGGGATAAGAGGAGGATGAGCATCGTCAGTGCCTCCGGGAGGGAGGTTGGGGGGAAGTCTGGGTTAAGTTATGGGGCTGGAGAAATGTTTTTTGCAAGGGGGAAATACGGCTTCATCTCACGTAAAAAAAAAAAAAAAAAGAAAAAAGAAAAAGGTGTGGGGGGGAAAATAAAGGATATTTAAATAGAAAGAACGGGGAGGAAAAAAACAGCTTTTTAAAAAGACGAGTTATTCACAGCTAAGTGTTAGGAATAAGGGAGTAGAGGTGATGGGGAGGATGGCTGGGCATTAAAGAAAAAGAGGGGAAAGGGGGGGGGGGGGGGGGTGGAAGAAGCCGAGCTGCGGCTAGAGGCAGCGGCGGAGTAGGGCAGGCTCGACCGCCTCTGTGTCACCCCGGGGTGGCACCAAGGGCCCCCAGATGAGGCCGCTCTCTCTTCCCCTCAGCTTCTGCTTCCCTCGCCGGGAGACCCGCTGGACATCCTTGAGCGCTGCCCCGAGGAGAGCCAGTTTTGGGGAGCGGGGTGTCTGTGGGAGGCATCGAGCATGACCTCCAGTTTCACACTGTGTCACTTCAACCACGACAGCCTGTCTGGGCTTTAAAAAATCCTTTGTTCTCTCCATCAGTACTTTACGATGAAGTTCTGTGTTCAGGCTCTTTTGCTTGCTTGTCACTGCCTGCTTGCCTTTCAGCCCTCACTGGTGTGCGTTTAGCTGTTTCTCTTGAAGAGATGCCTAGAGCTATTGGTGTTTACTGTTACTACATGTATATGTACACTTGTGTGCAAGTGGGCATAGGCGCACAGGTTTATCCATATCTCTATAACTTACCACAGCCCACAAGCGTGTATTTGAGTGCTATTTAGACGTGCGTATGCATGCAGACATATGCCTCCAGACAGACACACTTTGTGTAATAGACTGGAATAGGCAATTCCACAGAATGCAGGAATAAACTGAACGACTCTGAAATGAGTGAGAAAAGAGAAAGAAAGAAAGAAAGAGAGAGAGAAAGAGAGAGAGAGAAAGAAAGAGAAAGAGAGAAAGAGAGAGAGAGAGAAAGAAAGAAAGAAGGAAGGAAGGAAGGAAGGAAGGAAGGAAGGAAGGAAGGAAGGAAGGAAGGAAGGAAGGAGAGAAAGAAGGAGAGAAAGAAAGAAAGAAAGAAAGAAAGAAAGAAAGAAAGAAAGAAAGAAAGAAAGAAAGAAAGAAAGAAAGAAAGAAAGAAAGAAAGAAAGAAAGAAGAAAGAAAGAAAGAAAAGAAAGAAAGAAAGAAAGAAAGAGAAGAAGAAAGAAAGAAAGAAAGAAAGAAAGAAAGAAGAAGGAAGGAAGGAAGGAAGGAAGGAAGGAAGGAAGGAAGGAAGGAAGGAAGGAAGGGAGGAAGGAAGGGAGGAAGGAAGGGAGGAGAGAAAGAAGGAGAGAAAGAAAGAAAGAAAGAAAGAAAGAAAGAAAGAAAGAAAGAAAGAAAGAAAGAAGAAGAAAGAAGAGAAAGAAAGAAAGAAAGAAAGAAAGAAAGAAAGAAAGAAAAAGAAAGAAAGAGAAAACTTGCTTGACTGTGTCTGAACACAGTAATTTCACGAAGAGCAGTAAACTGAATATCCCAAACTTATGCTAAAATCCAAGTATATCCGTTTTTTAAAGGGACCGGGAATGTTTACTTGCTGTGGAAAATGAAATCAAATTTAGTGACAGGCGTTTTTAAGTGCACAACAGGGTTGGACGGCCAAAGAGAGATAGCCTGGACACACACACACCACGTTTTACGACACAGAGCTATAAGCAACCTGGGGTTAACGCCTGCCTCTTTATGATTAAAAAGGAAAATAATAATAATAAATTATCAATATCTTTCGGAAAGTCAATACATTACAAATGCAGCCTCGTTACCATACTAGAGGAAATGAAAAAAAAAAAAGCTGTAGCTTGAGACGACGAGTCTTTTATTATTTCCCTTTTTGGATACATTTCATGTGTTTTCCCAAACACTCAGGCTGAGGGACATGCCTACCGAAACACAAACACGCCACAGAACTCGCACACACACATACGCACGGACAGATAAGATATGTATTAGATTCTGACACATACAGGGTGGGGGGAAGAGCAGGAGAGAGAGAGAGAGAGAGAGAGGGAGAGAGAGAGAAGAGATCCTCCTACCTGGAGCCATAGATTGCAAGATACGTAGTGTTACCTGGGGAAGTCAGAACAAGTAAAAACACATTGAACTTCAGGGCTCTATGAGGCAGTTGATCAAGATCAGTGCTTGCTCATTTTCTTCCTCAGACTGTCTGTCTTGGGTTTTTGTTTTACCGTTTTGAGCAGCTCTATCTGTTTTCCTCCCTCTTTAGCTTTACTATCGGAGCCGGTTTTGGTCACCATGGCTCTGGGAAGAGCTGCTTATCTGCGCGCTGTTGATTTTTTACAGTTTGGACGGCTTTGCTTCTGGGCAGCTTCAGAAATGCTCTTAACTGGGATTTAATCGACAAGATCAGTTCGACTTTTGTGCAGTTTTTATGGCTCAGTCCATTCTCTAGATCAGCACAGAAACTTTCGCAAGTGGATTTTCTACGTGTTTCTATGCTTTGGAGTCATCTATGTCAAACTAGGGTAAGTCCTTGTGCACCACAAACCTTGTCTTTTGGGTCACGTTAGCGCGGAGCAAGCGCAGCCGAAAGAAGAGAAGCGATCCGATCGAGCGACAAAAGGACGGGAAGCGATCGTGTCTCGCCGCCGGGACCCTGGGGCAGGGTCGCGGTGCGGGGGGTGGCGGCGGGGTCGCTCCGGTGTCGCGGAGCCTGGAGGGAGCCGCTCACCGGGGAACGCCGGATCCTCGTGTTTTACACCGCTCAGCCGGGCTTCGGTATTAGCTCTGGCTCACGGTACCCTCGGAGCCAAAAAAAAAAAAAAAAAGAGCCCGACAGAGTTAACTCAGCCGCTGCTGATGAGACAATAGAGAGGAGCTTAAGTATTAAAAAGGAGAAAGGGGCGGGAGGAGGGGAATCCCTGCTCCGAACCTGCACTCGGGGATTTGTTTTATGCAGGCCTAGACACAATTTGCGCTCCTAACCATCACGCCAACGTGGTGAAATTAACTTGACAACTGCTCCGGCTGCCTCCGCATCCCGGCGGCCGGGCGGACTGGGGGGGGCGAGAAAGGGGGGGGGGGGGGGGGGCGCTGGCAGGGGCGTCTCGGGGGAACGGGGGGGGACCGGGGGGGCCCGGCCAGCGCTGCCGGAGATCTCGGTGGTGTCTCCGCGTTGCTGGATGGCAGCGGCCGAGACCGCGCTGTGATTTCAGTCGCCAAGTTTCTCCCTCTGCCTCTCCCCCCCCTTACCTGGGTGCCCTTATTAATATTGCTCGTCGCAGTAGGCTGACTTGAGTTGAATTTCCACATTCCTGAGCCCCAGCCGAGTCCTTACCTGTCGAGCTACAACCTCTTTAAAGATCCTGTCTTTGCATAGCTGTGGGATTTTTTTTTTAAATGATCAAGAATGCATAAGGTGAGTTGCAATCCGAAAACGTTTGCTTCCCGCCTTGAAACCAACACGGGAAAGAAGGGGGCGAAGGGGCAGGTCGCGCGTGTGTGTGTGTGAAGGGGGAGCACGTCCCCGGGGAGCCAGGCCAGCAGCACGGAAAGGGCCGGCAGGGACAAGCGCGGAGCCCGCCGCCGGGACCCTCTAGGGACGCGCAAAGCTGTCGCCCGCCGCCACCCCCCGTCCCCTCCTCGGCCACCCCCCAGAGCAAAACGGGCGGCGACGGGGAGGAGGGGGCCGGCGGGGCAACATAGGGGCGGTCTGCAGCGGGGGGGGAGCGCAGGAGCCGGTTGCACGATTTGGGGTGGTGGTGGGGGTGGGGGGGCTGCTGAACCGGGCTGCAACGGGAGCAAAAGGGAAGCGGTGCCCACGCCGGTCGGTGCTCCTGCCCGCTCCCTCCCGGCCCGGCCCTGCCCGGAGGGTCCCCAGCAGGTTGCATTCACCTTCGCTCGCCCATCTGGCTAGCCACCTAATTCGTGGCCCGGGCACTGCGGCAGGGCTCCCAGCCCGCCCCCACGGCCGCAGGTGCCGCGGAAGGGTCCCCCGCGGAGCCTCGGGGGTGCGGGCCGGGCCGGGTACCTGCACCGCCGTCCTCCTGATCCCTAAATCCACCCAGACGGGGCGCCCCGTCTGCCTCGGTAGCTGACCGGTAGACTCTGTGCAAAGGCGTCCCTCGCGGAGGGCCAGACGAGCTCAAAGAAAAGGGTTTGCAGAAGAAGGGTTAGTGCTAGTGCTGTTCGCTTTCACTGCGGTTTTAGTTGTAAAGGGAACAGAAGATTGGGCACGTGTTACAGTCTGGAAGGCAGATTTCTTTTCGAAATTGATTGTGGCTGTTTTAGAAGGGGATTCGGGTGGAAAAAAAAATCGCAAGAATGCTGTCGAACTGAGCCTGGAAATAAAATTGAGTGGAGGGCAGGAACAGTAAAAGCCCTTACAGAAACCCCATCAGATCCATCACCATGCCTGTAAGGCAATGAGGATGCTTCACTTTCCCTGAACAATAGGAGAGAAATTTGCTCTGAGATCCAGGGCTACTTCTAGGCTAGGCATGTGGGATGCAATTATTTCCTCTTTCATCAGCCACTGGAACTACCATTTTGTTGAAACCATATCCTCTAAGCGTAATGATACCTTTCCTAGTGAGCTCTGTGCGTAGCAAAGGCATGGGGGGGGGGGGGGGGGGGGCGATGAAGTGAGATAAAACACGGTTTGCCTCCCTGCGCCTTAGGTTTAGTTTGCAGGGTGAAGAAGAGATGGAGATAGCAAAGAACTTGGCTTATGCAGTTACGTTATTTGCCGCCGAGCACATGTTCTTGTCTTAATAAAACGTGATCAGAGCTGGGCTTTCTGGCTGGACAGTGGCGAAGGGGAGCCCGAGGGGAGGGAAAACAAAACGATGCCCAGCTGCTGACTGGCGGGGCTGCTGCTGCGGCACGGCAGGGTCCCAGCGGCGGCTTGGAGTGGAGAAGCCGCTGTCCCCAGTACAGAGGAGGGAACGAGACCCCACTCAGGTGGTCCTCCCTTTCTCCATCCCCCCCTCCACCCCTCCATCCCTGCTCCATCACTCCCTCCCACGGAATTCCCGTTCTTCCCAGTTCCATTTTGCATTCCTCAGTATGTTTCTGGCCGTGTCGAGCCTTGCTCCCTCACCGGCTGGCACAGGTGAGGGGGGTGAAGCCGCGGTGACCAGCAACCCCCACTCCGGCGCGGAGTGGTCCGACTCTCGCCGTTGCGCCTTGCAGCCCCCCTGGCTCCCAGCATCTAGCGGCGAAAACAGAGGTAATCAAACGGCGACCTCGGCTGGCAGCTGGATTGAAACAGACACGTTTCCTGCGAAGATCACAGAGCAGCCAGCTCCAGTTTAATTAATAAACGCGTCGGAAGTCCAAAATCGCAGCTGTGCCGCAGATGCAAATCGCAGCGGATGCTCTGGGGATGAGTGCTGGAACCCTCTGGAAAGACGGAGCGGTCTGGCCGTGCCCAGATCGGGGCTCGGGGGGCAAGCCCCCCGTGTTCCCCGTCCTCTTTCCTGGACGGATAGAAGGAGGGCAGCCAGGGGGAGCGGAGAGGAGGCCCGCGGGGAGGAGGCCGAGGTGCGGCTCAAGGGGTGCAGGAGGAGGGGGGGCAGGAGCTGGCCCTGCCCCGGGGAGCCATGGAAGGCTTGTGCCGGCGGCTCCTGCCCCAAACGCCAAAGAAATCCCGCTCCCCTCTGAGCCTCCCCGTACCTGGGCGCAGCCGCGACGGCGGCCACCATGAGGGAGGCAGCGCCGGGAGCCCCGGAGAGGCCCGGGAGGAGACGAGAGGGCTTCGACCGTGACCCCCCCGGCCCCTTGCCGCGATGCCCTTGGCTATGCTGCCGCAGCCAGCCCGCCCGCTCCCCGCCAGCCCGACGTCGGGTCGCGTCAAGGGACTCATCTTTGACCCCCTTCTTTTCCCCTGCACTAGACTTGCAGCTCTGCGAGGTACAAGAAATACCTGGTTCCGACCTGAAAGGAGTCCAGTGCGTTGCCTGCTGGACGTGCGGTCAAAGCTCTTTCTGTCTTCCGACGTGATCTCCTGCCGGACACTGCAGGTTTTGGTGTAAGAAAGAAACCGCAGCTGGAATAGATGAAAGAAAATAAAAGGAAATTCTTAATTCATGCCTGCTCTGCTTCATCTGCCTTCTATCGCACGGTGCCGGCAACCATTTCGGTGCCGCCCTGCCCGTATTTTGTCCAGAAAACACAGGTTTGTGGGAGAAGAAATGACAGATGCTGAAATGTCCATATTAGGTGCTACCGCCAGTACCGGCTCCTAGAGTGCCACACCATTTTATGGGGGTTATATTCGGCTTAACAGGTCGGTTTATTCGACAAAACAAGTGCACTTCTCGCTATTCCAGACTGCCATACATATAGATACAATTTGCAGAGAATTTAAAGCGTTATTGTTATCACCGGCATCATTGCTACTGATTTTCCGACGTAATAATCGGCCCGCGTTTTTAGCGAAAAAAATTATCTTCCCAAAATGAATCGGCACGATTTGGTTGATTTTATAAGACTTTCCTCCCACTACACGACAAAGCTAGCTTCCTCCCGAAGCTGTGCGGAAGGGCAAAGCGTCTTCGTTTCAGCCGGGCTGGCTCAGCCCCTACCAGCCTTACTTCGAAGTTTTCCAGCGTTTACTTTTCATTTTTAGAATTCACTTTCTTCCCTTCCTTTCCCCGCCATGCACATCTTTAAAAGAACATTTTAAAATATATCTGAAGCCGAAAAAATGGTAGAAATAACCCATCAAAAATCGCTACTCGTTCTCCCAGTTCGCTTTCAGCTCTGCTGCCCCAGCCACTTTTTACATGTCTGAGAAGGGCAACGGGCATCACGGGAGATACACAGCTATATGTCTCTCTCTATATATATGTGTAGACAGATGCACACACACAGTTAAAGAAGTATAAATACGACAATTTCAGAATCTTAAAGAATTACAAATAAATAAGACGATTCTAGGATGTAAGTAATCGTTGAGAGGCTTAAACTTCTGTCCCTCATTAATCGAGAATAGCGTTCTCCAAATGACGCTCACTGTACCAGCGCATGCATTATTCATCTTGTAGATGAAAGTCGTTAAATGAAACAAACCCCCGAGAAGACTCTTATCGGATATTCGGCGGAACACACCGTTTTTACACCAATTCTGCACTCGCGATTCCATCCGAAGGATTATTTCGTTGTGCCGCAGGGACAGCTGCACCCATGTGCCGGGACTGGTTAACTCGAGGAGGTGTATCCGGGGTGTCCGGAGGAGCTCTCGGCCAAGAAAGCTCCTTCGGTCATTAGGCGATTAACCCGAGACGAACATTACAAATCCTACGGACCAAGGAGCCTTCGGAACCCAGTTCTTTTTCGCTCCGGCTGCACTTCAGCTAAACTCGCCGCGGAGCACATTTCTCTTTGGGGCTTCGTTTGGAGACCCGAAGCCCACGTCCCTCCAGCAGGTTCCCACCAGCGGGACTTCGTTTCCTTACCCGAAAACCAGACGAATCCAGTGCTCCGCGGGGCGAGGGGCTCCCGCTGGCCGCAGCAGGGTCGGGGCGAGCTCCCCCCGGCCCGGGGCCCGAGGGGCACGCAGGGGAGAGGGGGCTGATCCGCCGGCAAAGCGCCTAGCCCGCCCTGTATCCTCTGGGAAAGAAGGAGGGAAAGGGAGAGGCGGCAGCTCTGCCCCCGGGGGCTGCGGGAGAGGCTCCCGCCCGGCCCGGCGCTGCGGCCCCCGCTCGCCCCCGTCACCCGGCTGCTGCCCACCCGTCCTTTCCCCCCTTCTCTCACGCCAAAGCCAGCCCCACCAGGAAGCTACGAGTGTGCACGTCTTTATTTCTCTCTTAGGCGGGCTAAGACAACGTGCACATCTTTTTTTTTTTTTTTTTTTTTTTTTTTTTTTTTGTACAGAGGTCCCCCCGAAACCAGAGCTTGATTTGCAACAGCAGGGGCAGCAAGAGCCAAGAGCCCTCCGGGGCTGGAGGGGACGGCGGAGCCCTTTGGGGGAGCTGGGGCAGCCACCCATCATAAAGCAATTAACCAGGAGCTGCCGGCTCCTCCAGGACGTCTCCGAACCAGAGCCCAAGAGCTGCCTTCGCCGAGGCACGGAGCGAGCCGCCCCAAAATGCAGCGCTGAGCGGGTGGGGACCGCTCCGAGAGCTGGGCGTACGGACAGGGCTGGCCCGGGGAGAGAGGGTGCATTGCAGCCCGGGCGAGATCAGTGTCTCTCCATTGTCATCCTCCCCTTAAAAAAAAAAAAAAAAAAAAAAAGGAGGGAGAGAGAGGGAGAGAAAAAAAGTAGGCGGATTGCAGTGACTGACTGCCCAATGGCAGCCCCGAGTCTCAGGAGAGTTGCAGAAACAGGGAGAGAGAGAGAGAGAGAGAGAGGCACTTTCTGCCATCCAAATCCCTTAAACCATCCTCATTCCAACACGAGAACCCACTGTAACAACTTCCAACCACTGAGACATGACAGGCAGGAGCCCAGAGGCAGCAGCAGCAGCGAGAGCAGCAGCAGCAGCACATACTCTGCACAGGGAGCAGCATTAGCACCAGGGGAATACTAGACACAACAATACAAACAAACAAAAAAAAACCAGACAAAGCCCCCCAAGCCCAAGGGACTGGATTCCAACTCAGATTCAAGCCACAGCTGACACCAAAAAGGGTGGGGAGTTACGACCAGGGGGGGCCAGAAAGGAATAACCAAGGAAGCGAACTCCAAGAGTGTAAACGGGATTCAGCCATGATACTTTTTTCATCTCGCAGTGTGTTACTCTCAGTGTATTACCCTCAGATTTTCCTCATCCTTACCAGTGGGAGTTACCTGTAAGTGATCCAGATTTTTTTTAATTGTTATTTTTTCCAAATACCGTTTGAAATGCCCCCGCTAGCTGCCTAGGGGCAATGCAAGCAGAGGGAGCCGGGACAAGCCAGCCAGCCCGGGCGGCGGCAGCTCCGCGCAGAGCGTGGTGGTGAGGATGATGATGGTGATGATGATTGATGATGATGACGGTGGTGGTGGTGGTGGCGGCGGAGCTGCTGGCGGTCGGGCCCCGACCGGGGAAGGTGCACCGCCAGGTAACTCCCGGGGCTGCCCCGCCGGGGCCGGGACCTTGCGCGCCCCTCCGCGGGGCGGTGGCACCGGGAGGGCGGCGGGCACGGGGAGCGGAGCGGAGCGGAGCCGAGCGGCGTCTCCCCGGGGCCTTCGAGCCCGACTCCTCCTCCTGCCGGAGAGGAGACGGCCACGGCTCCGTGCTCGCCAGGGGAGACCCAGCCCGCAGCCAGGGGGGAGCCGCGGCCGCGTTGCGCGGAGGCGCACGCTAGGCGGGTGCTTTTGCTCAGGAGGGATCTGCAGTCCCGCAGTTAGAGCTGGCTCCAGGACCTTTTCCTTGTGAGGAAGGGGGTGGAGGTAGGGGTGGGGGAAATGAGAGTCGGTGGGTGGGACTGCAAGGAGTTTCGGGCTCGGTTTTTTAATATCTGTATCTGCATTTAATGTTGCGGGGGAGAGGTAGCGGCCAGGCTGCTCCGTGCGGGCTGCGGGGAGCGGCGGCCGCCGCGCTGCTGCGGGTCCCGGGCAGGTCCGGGGCGCCGGCCGGGGGTGCCGGGGCAGCGGGCCAGGGGTCCCCGCACCGACCCGCCGCCGTGCCCTGGAGCCCGGTCGGGGCTGCGCTCCAGAGCCCCGAGGGGCTGCTGGAGGGGCTGCCGAGAGCCCCTGCCCTCAGGCGAGGCGCGCCCAAGTTTTGGGGCAGCAGCGGGGACAGGAGGGCACCGGGGGCTGGAGGAGCTGGAGTAGCGCCCGGACTCGCTCCCTCCCTTGAGCATCCCCTAGGGACCCGGCGCGCCCCTCCGTGCGGGGCGCCGGGCTCGGGGGGGCCCGGGGCTAGCTCTGAGGCGGGCAGGTCGCCGGCTGTGTCCGGGGAGTCGCCTTGGCTCCCGCCTGCGCTGGGAAGAGGCTGCTTCGGTGTCACCTCCTCACATTCCCCTCGGCTGCAGGTGCCGGGCGGATTTCTCTTCTATTCCACCCCCGCGGCGAGCACAGACCTCTATTCCACGGCGGGTGCAAAATTGGAGCTCCTACCCCTGAGGTGCATGTGGTTTTCTCTTTCTTTCTTTCTTTCTTTCTTTCTTTCTTTCTTTCTTTCTTTCTTTCTTTCTTTCTTTCTTTCTTTCTTTCTTTCTTTCTTTCTTTCTTTCTTTCTTTCTTTCTTTCTTTCTTTCTTTCTTTCTTTCTTTCTTTCTTTCTTTCTCTTTCTTTCTTTCTTTCTTTCTTTCTTTCTTTCTTTCTTTCTTTCTTTCTTTCTTTCTTTCTTTCTTTCTTTCTTTCTTTCTTTCTTTCTTTCTTTCTTTCTTTCTTTCTTTCTTTCTTTCTTTCTTTCTTTCTTTCTCTCTCTCTCTCTCTTTCTCTCTTTCTCTTTCTCTTTCTTTCTACCTACCTACCTACCTACCTACCCACCCACCTACCCACCCACCCACCCATCCATCCATCCATCCATCCATCCATCCACCTATCTATCCTATTCATCCATCCATCCATTCATCCATCCGACTATTTTTCTTTCTGTGCACGCAAGTGAGCAATACACATGCACATAAACAAGCACGTGTGCGTGTTTTTTTGTGGGCTATGGAAAAATATAGCCCACTGGTAGGCAAGAAAAGTAGGAATAAACACAGACATAAAAAGAAACTAAACGCCTATTCCTGCATTCTTAATTCTTAATGAAATGCACATGCCTTGGCTACCGATTTTTAAAGGCGCTTGATTTATGGAGCCACGTTAGGTTTAATTCGGTGGGATGCTATTGATTAGACCAAACAGCCTGGTCTGCCCGCTTCTCTTCCCAGGAGGGATGCGTCTGCTGGTAGGTGACCCAACAGCCCGTGAAAAAATTGCAATGCCATCTTCTTTTTCAAACAGGAGGAAGGAGTCGTGATAAATAAATAAATATACCCATTTAATATAAACGTAGCCATATTCTTCTCAAAACCGTAGGAAATTACTATCCTACAAAGTTTGCCTTCTATAAATAGCTCAAATCTTGAAACAAAAGTTTTAAACCGCACACCAGATGCTGGGATGCTAGTGGTTTCCCTTGCTGTGTGATATAATTATAAGGTCCGAAAGCAAAAGCTATAGAAGTATAATAATAATACTAAGGCGACTGCTGAGGGGAAATACAAGGGGAGCAAAGCCTGCTTTATTTAGAGCGAACCGCTCGGGGATCTTTTGAGCACTGCCCTGAGACAATGCGAACTTGTTGCGGGGAAATAATGCTGCCTCGGTTCATCCCGCCGGCGGCAGGTCACCGGGAGCTGGACCCGCGGAGCCGGAGCCGCGGGGGCTATTGCAGTCCAGCAGAGCAGAAGGGAAAGGGATCAGGAGGTGAAAGCCAACAAAGCGCAGCCCGAAACCAGCGCGCACGTCCCTCCGGCCATCCATCACCCCGCGGGGACGCAGCCGGCCGCCTCCCCGGGGCCCCGTTGCCCCGGCCCCGCTTCCACCGGGTCGCCCCATCCCCATCCCCTCTCCCTCCATCCCCTCTCCCCTCGACCTTCCTCCCCTAGACCCCTCTTCGCTCGGCCCCGCTGCTGCCATCCCAGCAGCCCGGAGCGAGCTGGGCGCGCTGCGATGCTTCGCCTCGCTCCCGCTTGGAAGTGAAAAGAAAGAGGAGTTATTTCAGTGCTTAATGGACAGTAGCCTAGAGAACTTGTGGTGTTTATTTTGTGGGTAAATATACTCCTCAGGCTTACTAATGGTAGCTTTTGAAGATTAAAGCATAGTAGAGCCTGTTCGAGCATTATCTTCTGTTGTCTGGTTCTGCTACCCTCGCTCTCTAGAGGGGAGGATGCTTCCCAAGCTGCTGTTTACTAAACTTCCATGGACTGTCAATGATTATGTTAATTGTGCCCGAGATCTCTATCATCTCTTGGCCGTGCGAACAACAAATCGTCTTCCGAGCTGTTGGTACTCAGGGGATAAAGGCGAAGCTCACGAGGGCAGTTTGCAGCGGACGAGCAGAGGGAGAGCGGCGCGTCTGTGCCGCGTCTGTCCCGCTGCCTGCGAGCCGGGCATGGCATGGCACGGCACGGCACGGCACGGCACGGCACGGGTCGGCACGGCTCGCGTGTTCTGCCAGCACGGCTGTAACACACAGCCCATCCTGGTCAAGTGCAATTCTGAAAAGTGCGCAAGCAAAAAGGCACCCGAGGCCTCGGTGCTAAGCGCGCAATAGCCTGGAGAAGACACCCAGATTTAAAGAACAAACTCCTTTATAAAGTCGATTTCTGTACTGTGAGCATGCTATCTGCTAAAGCAATCTTTTCCGGCCCGCTCACCTACTAACCTCTGGCCCTCTGAGACACTGTAAACATTTTTACAACCAGAAGCAATTAGTGTCTGACTTTTCGAAAAAGAAAACCGACTTCAGGTAGAATGGCTGGTAGTAGGATGACTGATATATGTTAATGCAGTGGACGTATGTTGGTAATCTAATTACATATTTAAAGTATACAACTGACATTTAATAATATCGATGTAATTAGTATAAATGTCTAAAACCAGGATTAGATATAACACTGTTTGGCACCGTTTCTCGCAGCGCGTGTTTAAGTGCACATGTGTCTGTACGCATACACATAATTAGCTTCTGAAAAAGACGGGGCTGTTCTGGCTTTCCATTTGTGTACCGCCTTCACTGTTCATCTTCTTCAGGGTTGGGTGCATTCACTAGCAACATGAGAGTGTTCTTAAGAAGCTTATTTTGGGGATTATCTGCTGGTACATAGAGTTAATTCAGTTATTTGCTAAAAAGTGATTGGGAATAACTTGTAAGAGAATGTGTGTGTACAAGGTAATAGCAGCATAAACCTTCAGAACAGCTAAGCATTCTGACACCACAGTATAGCAAATAATTTTTATTAGCCAGTAGGTATTACTGGCAGATTATGAAATGTAGGAGAAAAATGCCTCTGCACATTTTGCGTCTGTTCTGCTGATTCTGTCAAGTCCTTATAATTCCACTTCCTTTACAACAGGGCTTCTCCATGTTTGTGGGAAGTGGGTTAGAAGGAGCATGTATTTTTCATATGCTTACAGGAAAGTACTCATGCCTAATCCCTAAAGATTAGGATTGCTGGAGATGGTCCCTGATGCTTTTCTCTTAATCTGGGAAGTGTAGGAGGGAGCTACACAAACAGAAGAGCAAGCCCGCTCTGTGTTGCAGCCTCTTCAAGAGGAGCCCATTCTTCCTATCCCAGTTAGATCAGAGCTATGTCGACCTCTGTGATAAAACTTGTTATTGGAATAGGATTGTCTCTGGCTCAGTCACTGGACTGTGGTGTAAATCTGCTGTTTCCCTGCTCTCGTGTCTTGTTCGTCTTTTTGCTGAGTCTGTGTATGCTTTGGGGGCAAACTTGCTCTCTCAGCCTCTATTTGTGCAGCATCCAGTGTGCAAAGAGAGCTCTTTTGGGATCTTTAGATACTTCTGTTCCATAGAACTTCATAATACTCATTTATAAGACTTTATTTTGCCTCCACAGATGTGTTGGCTTAGATACAGAACAGGTGAACCCCCAAATTATATTGACTATTTTTTAGGATCACCTAAACCACCTTTTCTTTTGCTTAGGAGAAACAAGAAAAATAAAGAAGATTTGCATGCTGTGCTGCCATAATCACTGTAAGCTTGTCTTACCTGTCTGATAGAGGCTATTTCCATCTGTTGAAGCTGCCACACAAAGGCAGGAAAGTGACTGTGATATGACTTCCTAGTAGCTTTAGAAGATCAAGTCTACCATTTCTCCAAGACACCCAAACTAAAATTCCCTGTCTAAAACTATAGGGCTCTGGTAAACATGCCACCCTTCTCCCTGTTTGGTCTAGGCCAAACACTGGATATCCCTGAATTTAAATGCAGATGGATGTAGCACCCATTCTCAATAGTTTGTGGCAAGCAGGTTCTGGGGATTAGATTTCTAGCACACTTTAAATTTTAAAAACTCATGACAAGTAATTATAAGGAAAGGTGGTAGCATCTAGAATTTGTAGGATGACAGCCTGCAATTATTACATGTGTTGCATTACTAACACAATACTACCATTGGATATAAAGCATCTTTAAATGTGCAGATGAGCAGGTCAGGTTTAAAGAAGATATGCTAGCATATTAAAGAACAAAGCTAATCCCTCAGAAGACAATCTTTCAAAGGAGGTGTTAAAGAGCTAGACAAAGAAAGCTGCAATTATACTGCTAGACTGACAAATACATTTTATGCAATGGAAAAAATACACCATGTGGACCTGGCAATATGGCACGGTAAAGGTGGAATGGTGCCAGGTGTTTTCTTAGTGCATGCAGCTGTGTAATTTGGGCTGAAATACTGTCAGAGGGATTCCTCAAAACACACCTTAATGCTGTTGTCCTCCCAGGTCACTACAAACAGCAGGAAGCTGGGACCAGCTCTAGATCAAAGGTGTTCTGCAGGCGTGCTGACACCAGACATTACAGAACTGCTTAATGTTGCAAGGGCGATTCCTTCAGCCCATAACCTTTGCACGTTGTTTAACCCACAGTGGATTCTCACCAGTGTTTTTCACACACATTGGCAAAACACCTCTACCTGCTTGCTACCTGACAGCTGGCTGTTTGCAGCTCTAGGTCATATGCTTGACTCTTCTCATTATCTTTGTTCCTTCCTCCTTGATGCTTCATTGCCCTCCTGGATGGCATTGCCCCAGCCTGTCCCAGTTGAGGCATATAACTTTTATCGTATGGCAGTAGCACCCTACATGGAAGAGTTGTGTGGGAACCAGCCAGGCCTCTGGCCATGAGAGCCATAACCAAAATATCAATGCATGAAAGCAAAATATCCATGACTTGCGGAATTTTTCTGTGTACGCAGGCAAAGAGCCGAACAAGTTTGTCACTGAAAGCTGTGGATTTACAAGCCCAGAATTACTTGGGAAGCTAAGAAAGATCAGGAGCTCAGGCATGCTCTGGAAGAAAAGCCAGGGAAAGAAGGTTCCTTAAGGATATCTTTCAGTCCTTTAAGGATTATTAGCACCTTCTCCATCTCTTTTACTTTCCCTTCAGTCCTGCCCCAAAGGTAAAAGGACACATTTTCCCTCCTTTGTGAAAAAATGCATAGGACTTGGTAGCTGCTTCAAGACAGCTCCTATATATTTGTTCTTGCTAAAATACATGCATAAGGAGCTTTGCAAATACTTCAGCTGGTACAAATGTGACAAAATTTTAGCTAAAGAGACACAAAGGATTTTCTTAGTAGAGTTCTCTATCTACATGCAATGTATTTCTGTGACTTCTCTCTTCTGTTACTGCCTGAATGCTGTTAGGACAAACCTTTATTCAAAGCACTGATTTTTTTTTTCCACATTTCTCTTAGGCTTTGTTTCTCCTCTAAAGGCAGTTTTCTTGAAAGTCTGAGGAAGCTGCCAGCTAGCTATCTTGTTCAGTATTAGCAGAGTATAGACAGTTTCTGCAAAGTTAAGATAGCTATGGCCAAAGCCATCACTTTCATTAAAAAAAAAAAAATCCTTCTTCTACTAGGATTTGACAGCAAGATAATTATCACCTGATAAATATTTTATGACCAATCACACCTTCTTTAGAAAATCTGATGGCAGGCTAAATTAGAGAGCTATTGTATCTTTTTCTAGAAATAATTTTAAAAGTGGATATAATTTGTACCCATGTTGTAGCTACAGTTTTGTACTTATGTTTTCTTCTCATCCTAGGCCTGTGGATCAGATTTCCCTTGTGGCAGAAACCCACTAATGATAAAATTCACTTTAATGCAAAAATCCCACGTAATCATCATGGTGACATAGTCTGTGTTCCAGCTCTTTGTCCAAGGTCAGATTTCATCCTGAGTTCCTAACTAATTAGGGAAAAGGACATCCAGTGGTATAGCAAGTGTGCAACTGTGGGCAAAAGCTAGCCTCAGACGTTTAACATGTGGCAGAAGAATTTTCCCCTGTGAAGTGACAGCAAGTCCACTGGTCACTGTACTGTGTCCCAGATTGCTTATCTGAGGTAGAGCCACCCTGATGCTAGGTGGACTTTACTGGCAGATTTGTGGTTTCGGTACAAAGCGCAAATATAACGCTGATGATTTGCCTCGTCCTCCAGAACATACCTGGGATGCACAACAAAAGTGTTTTCTTCTGGATGGCCACCACCAGAGGTTTGTGCAGCATTTTGGGAAGTTCCTATAATATCTTGTCTTTTCAGCATGAAGGCCTACAGCTTCCCTCCCCTGGGGTTGCATCTGCAATCCAGTAGCTTAACAAAGCAGGAGCAGCTGTGCTGAAGCTGACAGAGCGGCGCAAGTGAGAGGAGAACCAAGCCCAAAGTCAGCACAAGTCTTGTTCTTCCAGCATCCCTTCTCCTGCAGCCTTGGCACAGGCATGCGGTGTTTTGAAATTTGAAGGGAATGTGGCCATACTTCCCAAGAACATACAGCAAAAGCAATATTAATAGGGGGCTATTCCTCCATGTCAGACAAAACCCAAAATCAGTTCTATGGACTATTGAAAGAATCATTATGGCCTCTGGTGACAGTAAGAGCTGACATAAAAACAAAACGTTATTTATTTTTTGAGGGGAGAAGCACTTCAAAAACACTGCAGCATTTGCTTGTTGTGTGCAAGGCACTGTGGGGAAGCCCAGCTTTCAAATCTAGAAGTAAGAATAACTCATAAAGATATAAACCACTGTCTGCCTGCAAGTAGGGTCTGGAAAACAATTTGAGGTGTATTTAATTTAAAACTGTTTAAGCATGGCAGTTCTGGGTCTGGATATCATATCCACCCTCCTAATCTGGCTGAAGTGAAACATAATTATAAAACATGACTACTATTTAATAATAGTTGCTTTCATACAAGGGTTGTAAGTGAATTAATCCTCCCAGTACTCAAGTGAACTGGGCAAGGATCATTTCACTCATGGCTGGGGCAGAACGCTGCAGCTGCCAGGCAGCATATGGCAGAGCTGTGAGCACATGTGGGGCCAGCACTGGTCCTAACATCCCCCACAGTAATGCAGGAAAGCATCTGCAAAAGCCCAAGTGCATCTCTAATTGACCTGGACCATGGCCAGGGCAGCAGGGTAGCCCCTCTAAAGATGAAGCTTTTCTGCGGTGGGTTTTGCTCTGTGGTGATGACAGAGGAGGTCTGAGACTGGAGGAAAACCTCAGATGCTGAATGGCCTGACTTCTGTCTGCCTCAGTTTTTCACAGCTTTAACAGGGCAATGGCAGTGCTGGCATGGCTTAGAGGGAGGGGAGGAAACCAAAAGCTGCCACAGCACTTTGGAAATGGAAAATGCAGTGTAAGTGCCATGTCATTACTTTCAGTGACTCTTCTCTGACAGCAAAGAGGAGAGTCAGCGTGACTGTGTCTCATCAGAAAGATGGCATCGCACTCACCTGCTTCACCACCATGTCCAGTGTGGCCACTTCCCTGGGTCATGAGCATCACTTCTGACTGTCTCTCCTCATCCTGGGAGGCTGGCCAGACACCCACGGGTGCAGCCAAGCAAGGCTCGGCCAGGGAGAGCTGCTGGGCATGAGGCGGTGGCTGGTGGCAGCCTGGGCAGCAGGCAGGACATGGTTAAGGGAGCTCTTGGGGAATGGCAGCATCTCTCATGACTCCTTTGGCTGCTGGCCTGGGAGCCATGTGACTCCTTGGTTAAAAGAGTCCTCTCAACCATGAGACACTTTTTTTTCCCCCTCTGGTTGTACCTTTTCTTTTCTGAAGTTAAAAAAAAACGTACCCACAAAACTTTCCACATTAAAGTTGTACTGTAGTCTGATGACTCAGGGTGAGAAATTCAAGGGGAATGAAGAGTAAGTAACATTTCTGAATCAGACCTGTTGTGCTGAGCCTTAAAGGAGGATTTTTCTGGATGGAGAACAGCATGTCTGTAAAGTCCAGTGAGCAAGGAGCAGAAAAGGGGACTTACATTGATTCCCTACTGCTGTGGGCTACAGCTAAATCAGTTGGGGTAACTTCATATACAGTGGACTTTGATGTTATCAAAAGGGCCAAGGGTGAGGGTGCAAATACATATGGCTTCATCTGATTCACAGTAAATTCCTTTTTCTTCACTCCCATGGCCTTAAGGGGTACATAATTTAGCTTTACAGTTTTTCTTTGTTTTCCTTTATTGGCAACTCTCCTCACAGTATCTGAGCACTGCCCACAACAATTAGATTGGCACATCCCTTGTAGACTTCCTGGAGTCTTTTGTCCCTTTTCTGTCCCTGGGGAGCTCTGCCCAGGGTAGGTGCTTCTGAGGGCTGGGATGGGGTCAGGTTATTGTTGTTAATGTCACTCTGGTTATGTTGTAAAAGATATATCAAAGAGGAAGCTCTTGCACTATGACCCAAAGGTCATCACACTCTGGATTAGTCTAATCTCTGAAGGTTTGTTCCCCAGACAGATCCTTTCGACCGAGAGTAACTTACCTCTGGGCTCAGAGCTTTGTCTTGAGTTTTATGATCTTCGTTGTTCCAGAGGAGCTCAATAGGCCTGGCAGAGACAGAGGTTTGGTCTGTCTTCTGTTGCTAGGCCATGATCCACTAATTGCTATAGGGGTTACGCTTTACACCTTGAACTGGGGATGAAAGAGAACAGGAGGGATGAGAAAGACATGCATGCAGAGACAATATGCAGAGCACAACCTCACCTGGTCATCCTTTGAAGTCGACACGCTGTTTTCATGGTCAGAACATGTTGGAAGTCATAAAGCCTGTGTCTCTCTTTGGCTTTGTCCTCTTCTAGGAGAAAAAGGCAAACCATTTTGAAACCCCCTAGCAGGGAGCTTACCCATCTCTTTTGGTCTCATGTAGGCCACACTGTGGCTGGAGAGCAGCAAGTTCAGGGCTGTCCATTAACCAGTAATGCAATACAACCCATGCTAAGGATGTGAGGGGTGCAGGGCAGACTTTAGAAACAACACCTTGCTCCTTTGTAAACCCAAAACACAGCTGTGCTTCTGAGCAGAACCAACGCATCATCTCAGTGTAAATACTTGATTTTAAGGAATGTGCTGGGACGAGCACTTGCGCCTGCTGCCCCTGTGTGCTCTTCTTTTCTCTTCTCCCTAGCCCAGCTCCATAGTGTGCTAATGCCTGCTGCTCAGCAACAAGACTTGGCAGGTGGCACCTGATGAGATAATCGTGCCCCAGGGGCAGAAGGAGGCATAAGGTGCAGCCAGGTGCTCCTAATCTGTCCATGGGTGTGATTTTCTGTGGTAACCACACCCTCAAGTGTTGTCTTACTGCAATTAGGAAATTTGTTCAGTTTAGGTCAAGTACTTATATCAGGGTGCTCTTCACATCTAGCATGTGTTGGCATGGCAGGAGTGTGTAGACATCCAGGGTCAGGTGCTGTACTGAGTGGTATCCCTGCTACTATGAGCTCCTACTTCTCATCACTTTGTGCTATTTCCAAGCCTTGACCTTCCCTTTCTGTTTCAGGTGCTGTGGTGGTTTTACTTGGGTGGGTGGCCGAGCTCCACCACAACCGCTCTCTCACTCCCCCTCCTCAAAGAGGAACAGGGAGAAAATACGATGAAAAGGGCTCAAGGATTGAGATAAGGACAGGGAGATCGCACAGTAATTATTGTGACGGGCAAAACAGACTCAGCATAGGGAGACAGTAAGATTTATTGCTTATTACTATCAAGCTAGAGAAGTGAGAAACAAAGGAAAGAAACCAAAAGCACCTTCCCCCCCATCCACCCTCTTCCACCTCCTCCCCCCGAGCGGCGCAGGGGAATGGGGGAATGGGGGTTATGGTCAGTCTATAGCACTTCTTCTCCACTGCTCCTTCTCGGTCATTCTTGTCCCCTGTGCTGTGGGGTCCCCCCCATGGGACGCAGTCCTTCCTGGACTGATCCGGCATGGGCTGCCCACAGGCAGCAGCTCTTCAAGAACTGCTCCAGATGTGGGTCCGTACCACGGGGTCCATCCCTCAGGAGCAAACTGCTCCAACCTGGATCCCTCATGGGCAGCAGCTCCTGCCAGGTCACCTGCTCCTGCGTGGGCTCCTCTCCACGGGCTACAGGTCGGGCCCGGAATCTGCTCCGGCAGGGGTCTTCCACAGGCCGCAGCCTCTGTCGGTGCAGGTCCACCTGCTCCACCGTGGTCTCCTCCATGGGCTGCAGCATGGAACCCTGCTCCACTGTGGTACTCCATGAGCTGCAGGGGGACAGCCTGCTTCACCAAGGTCCTCACCACAGGCCGCAGGGAACTTCTGCTCCAGCGCCTGGAGCACCTCTCCCCCTCCTTCTTCACTGACCTTGGTGCCTGCAAGGCTGTTCCTCACTCCTCTCACTCTCCCAGCTGCTGTGTGGCGCAGCTTTTTTTTTTCCCCTCTCTTAAATATTCTCTCACAAAGGCGCAAAACAACATCACTTATTGGCTCAGCTCTGGCCAGCAGTGGGGCCCTTACCAAACATGGGGCAGCTTCTAGATCCTTCTCACAGAAGCCACCCCTATGGCCCCCTGCTACCAAAACCTTGCCACTACAGGTGCAAATAAAAACAAATGGAAATACTGCCCCCCCCCCCCCCCCCGACTAGGCACAAGTTATATCACAGGCAAGGACCCTTTTAAGAATTCACCACTTTTCCGTTCTGGAGTTTCCATTTTACAGAAACGGCTTTGAAAACCAAAATATATGAGGGCTGTACTGTAACAAAGACCAAATGGCAGCTCCTTCCTGAAGGTAGCAAATGCTTCGCTTTTGCAGGCTGACTTGCATTTCAGTCATGCTGCAGGCAGGTATGGCAGCTAGGTATTAAATCAGTCAGGTAATGAAGAATACCTGACAGGTACACATCTTTCTACTGTTTTATTAAAGACTTGGTGTAATAACATCTGACAGGCAATAAGGTTCTCTGGCTGCCACTGAGGTGAACAGGAAAGGGGGGCCTCATGCTGCTCGCAGCATTTGTTCCCTGTGTCTTTACTTGGCAGAACTGTCATTGCTTGCCACAAGCCACACACTGTGGTTCCTGTTCCAGCCTTGCCTGCTTAGGCTGCAGGAAGGGGAGATGTCTCCATGCCTTCACACAGGGAAGCACGTGCAACGTTTTTCCTGTTTGCCCTTCATGTAAGCTTAAATTTTGGTTCCATCTAAACTTTGCCTGAGTTACTACAGGATTTATCTCACAGTATTTTGTTAGGACATTGCTGTTTATTGTAAAGACGTGGCAAAATACATCAACTCAGAAGAATATCTCATATGCTGGGTAAGGGTAAATCAGGGGCCTGGTATATTTTACCTCTCTGAAAGTGGAAAACACTTTCAGTGCTAACAAAAGTCTCGTTTGCTTTTCTTCATATTGCACAGATTTTCTAATTTTTTATTTTTTGAGGTTTGTCAGATCTTTGCTTACATGATAGTTGCTATTGTATACCTAATTAGAAATCAGCGTTAGCTTGCTGACAGTAGCTGGCATAGTTTGTGTTCCCCCTAAGACATCTTGTGAGATAATTAAAACAATGACTGACAACATAGCATAGCGAAAGTAATGTTTCTCAAAGTGTTTCTCACTTCTACAGGTTGCTTGTACACATTCTGTTAAATGCAACCCCGTTATAACTACGCTGGTTGATGAATTCCCTGGAAATTAGACTGACCCTCCTTTTTTTTTTTTTGAGAGAGCACTAAACCTGCAAGTCTCTCCATTTCTGACTCCTTTCATGTTTAAACGTATGCGCAGGAATATAGTGTTTATGAAGGGTGCCTGAATCAGAGCCCTGGAAAATGAATTCCTCTCCTTACCCACAAAACCAGTACAGCACAAGCAGAGGGTGTGTGAGCTTCCCCACTCCACCCCATCCTTGTGTCTCATCCATGACCTAGAGGGGCAACCTCTAGATAGGCATAAGTGGGTGGCTCAGTCTCTGTACTTATTTAATCCTTGGCCAACCTGCTAAGGCTGCCAATAAGGGTGCCAATTGTGCTGGTGGTTTCTGTGATGTGGATAGTTGTCCACTGGGAACTGGATTAAGACCATCAACTCATTTCAAATACTCTAGGCCACAAAGCATCTGCCAAACGGTAACCATTTTTTTGGTCACTACTGACTTGGGTCATGTTTGGATCAGTGATGAAAGGCTCCATATCCCAGTACCAATCCCCTGAGCAATACAGTTTCCCGGAATAATTTTTTTAAAGAAGGAAAACATTATTTATTGTCCTAAATTCTCCTTTGATCTGCTGTTTTTTAGTGTGCATAATGGCTCTTTAAGGTGCATAATTTTCATTGCCTCACTGTAGAGGATTCAGAGACTGGGAGAGATTTTGGAAGATTGCAGGTGGCAGATCCATGGGGTGTGATCCAAAGTGAGCTCTCAGGGAGAATGGATACACACCCTGGCACCTCAGCTGGCATTGCATTTGGACCTAAAACTTTTATCTTCTTAAAGCTTATCTTATACATACTTCTTACAGTCTCTCAATAGGGAAACTACCATTAAATTGAAGATCACATTGCTTTCTTGTTTGCTCTTGTTCTTTCTAATATATCTAGATATCCATATCAGATAAATGCAGTCAACCAGCTTTTCTGGTAGCTCTTCTAGAAGCTGACTATATTGTCAGATATCTTTGTTACCACAGTCTGTGAACCCACCACAACCTTGTGTATATGCCCGTTAACATGTCATTTTTTTGGGGAAAATGCCCTATTTCACATGTATTGAACTGCAGGATGCAGGGACTAAATAATTTCACTCAAATCACACAGTCCAGCAGGGTGAAGAAATGAAAGGGAACTTTCCTGATCTCAGTGTAGACCCCAAACCATTAACAGTTCTTCTCTTCAGCATACCTGAAAGCGGAGTTAGGGTCAGCTGAAATTTGTAGTGTAGTTGGCAATGAATAATATTGCCTTCCATAGCTGTGTGTGTTGCGCAGAAGAGACCCCATCTCAGAAAATACCTGGGCAGGAAACATGTTGTCAGCATGCTGAAGGAATGTCATTGTGGCTTTTCTTGGACAGTACAAAGCTGTGCAATATTCCCTATTCCCACCAGTTCTCCCTTGAACTGAGCAAAATACTAAGAGGTGACTTTTAGTTTTCCTTCCTTCCTTCCTTCCTTCCTTCCTTCCTGCCTGCCTGCCTGCCTGCCTTCCTGCCTTCCTGCCTCCCTCCCTCCCTCCCTCCCTCCCTTCCTTTTTCTTTCTTTGGGGTAATTTACATTTGTGCTAATATGAGGGCACTATGCTTGCATTAGCTCCTTAGAACAATGACAAATCTACCTTATTCTTCTCTATTACACCTGGAAAAGATGCATGTTATGATTTCAAGAGAGTAGCTGTTGAGATAGAAAATTCTCGGCAGATCCATTACAGTAATGGATGGTCAGATACAACAGGGGTAAACAACAATGATATTGAATTAATTGTGAGGCTGTGATAGTATCTGCTTTCTATCACACAAGTGTCAGGATCACCATATCAGTAGATATCTCATGGAGGTTTATTGATATTAGACTGCAAAGCAGATATTTTGGATTTCCTTATATTTTGTTTAAAATAATAAACAAAAAATTATGTTATTCCATGTATCCTTTCAGTGTGAAAAGTTGTTTCTATTAAGAGAAATAGAAAAAGGAAAAAGTAGGGAAATGATTGTGTTTGTAAGACTGTATGCAGAGGTATAGATATATATAGAATTAATAATTCTTTAGTTCTTAAAAAATAAATGTATCGCTATAAAGCTTTCTTTTTTTTCTTTCTCTTTGCTTTTTTTTTTTTAAATTTAAAGTTTTTCAGCTTATTTGAAGTCCTTTTATCTTGAGTTTCTATTTCCAGAGTAGAAGTTTCCCTTTTAATAGCAGCTGAGGCTTAAATCAAGAAAACACACGGAGAAATGTAAGCATACTGGCTTAAGAGATCTTGTAGTTACATGCATATGTTTCAGTAGACCATGGCCTAAACCTAGAAAACATGGGACATACACAGGGCCTACCACCCTCCTATGTTCCCAGAATACAAAGGGATTTCAACACAATTAACTCTTTCCTAAATCAGGTTATTAAGTTGGGTGATAGCTCTCAATTTTACTTTCTTATTAGTATCAAACACACAAAAAGTGAGCTGAAAACATAAAGTGCCAATGAAATCTCAGCTTGGGGCATGACTCAGGTTTTTCCTTTCAGCCTGATGGCTGTGTGCAAAGGCTAGACTTACTGCCTTAGGAGTTTCAGGACATATGGTGGGGGAGAGTGAGGGGTAGCAAGAGAGGGACAGCAAGGACAGGGGCTGCGTATACCCCATGGAAGAGAGAACAGAGAGATGTAGGGGGTGGAAAACCCAACAGGAGGGAGAATGAGCGAACTGGGAAGAGAAAAGGGGAAGGAAGCAGCAGGAAGGAAGAAAATCAGAGGTCAGGAAAGCATGAAAAACAGAAGAGATGGAGCTGGAGAGTGAAGCAGACTGTAGGATCATTGCCAGAGGAAGAGTTCTTGGGAGGTTCAGCGCTTAGCCGAATCATGGTTTAACCTTTCTTGTTGATCAAACCTCCATCAGCTGATAATAAATGTAACCACCTGCGAGCACATTTTTTTGCAGCTCAGCATGAGGACCAGAGCTGGGAGAGGAGCATAGTCTGGAACTGGGAGGCAAGTGCGGAGTTAGGAGAGGTGATCAGAAAGCAGGAGCAAAGCAGCACAGGAAACTACTCTCAGGCAAGAGACACTCTACTGTGCCTCTGAGGCTTATTTGTCCCCCATAGAGGATGTGACTCAACATCACTGGTCAGGAAGAGACAGCAAAGAATAGAGCAGGATATGTTGATGGCTAATTTCAGCAGGCAAAAGATGATCCCCCTTTTGAGGAGAGGGCAGGGGAAGAGATGCAGGAGAGGGCATGTAAAAGGAGTAAGAGACAAAGCAGAGTTTACATCAATAAGAGAATTTGGCTTTGGAAGAAGATTTTGTGCATAGCTGCTCCACATAAATTGTGTTTAGCTCTACGGATTTTGGGGTTTCTGACAAGGCTCTTGAATGTAAACTCTTAAGGACAATTTTACTATTTAGCATCCCAATATGCTGTCATCCACTGAACCTAAAGCCTTGTGATGGTGCACTTTTAAGTTTATAAATTTGGTGATGCTCTAATAATAATGGTTAATAAGCACATAGATTAAAGGCTCTCTTTATGGGATTTCATTTGTGAGTATTGGGGTACTAGGGGGTAAAGGCCTGTCTGGCCTGTGATTCCACAACTGTAGTGTGTAATATATATATTAATAACATAATATCGCATTTCTTTAATGATAGCAAATGCTGTGTAATTCTGGCATGCAGGAGTGAATTGGGCCAGTCACTTGGATAGGATGCTCAGCTTTTCCTTCCTCTAGAGCACGAGTTCATTTCAAGAACCAGGCTTTCAGGGGGTGTAACATTGTTTGTGTATAGCCAAACCATGAAGGATTTTCTTCTCAAAATATATTCAGCTCCTTTCTTCCCATCTCAATAACTAACTCTCTTCAATCTTTCAGCAGAATAGAATGTAGTTTTTGAATATATATAGGAGCTATTGCTTGGCACAGAATAGAGATTGTGGCTTTTATAGTATCCATACACTATCAGGGTCCAGTGTATTACACTGTATTTTGGAATACGTCTTTTTTTTTTTAATATAAAACTAAGTCCAGTACCACGCATATTTCACATCTCTTTCTTCTTTTCTGTTGTCTTCTTCACGAACACAGATATATAAAGGGTTGAGAAGCTATAGAAAGACTCAGGAGTAGGTCCTTTAAGACTTCAAATGATTTTTGGATCTTACTTTTAGCCTTGTTTAGAGTTCTCTTTCCAAAGTTTACCCCAATTTTAATTGAAATTGGTGCCTCATATACACATACATGATTTCAGTGTAAGTCACACAAAGTGGTCCCTAAAGTTTCACTCAACAGTTTTTGCTAAAGACATGTATAAGTAGATCTAAGACAAGGCTAATGTTAATGTGCACTGGCTATTTTATCTCATCCTTCTGAGGAATATAAACTTATGGAGAGGAACAGAGTGAGATTGTCATCTGAAGTAAACTATTTTATCAAATCTTAATCTCTGTGCAGCTATGCTGGTTTGAATCTTGTCTCTGGTCTCACAGTCACAGACCTGCATTTTTCTTTTTCTGACTCTCCTCTATTCCCTTCACTATTGTTTTCCTAAAATATTTTATTTTAGGATTAAGGAAGGAGATAACTGATAGAAAAACACAGCACTGAAACAAGGCTCTGAAGCCATTGATGGTCCTCTTGGTGCATTCTGCTCCTTGGAAGAAACCTGGCATCACCTGCTTTCCACGAGATGTGAAGTTAGAGAGATGCTACCCAGGGAGTAGGAAGCACAGTGCAAATACCTGGAGAAAAGTTTGCTCACAAGCTTAGCAACACATGCTCACACACATGTCACCCAGGCAGAACAGTAAATGCTAGCTACAGTGCTTCCAAGCTGAGAACACATATCTGGGCAAACATAGGTTATTATAACTCTGGACAGCAAACCACAAAGGCATTCAAAGAATCACCACCACAACATTTTACAGAATATTATTACAACTGTCACCAGCAGTTCTGTCAGAAATCTGAAAACTGCAAAGGACAAAATTTAGCTACTGAGGAGCAGAGAATTCTCAAAAATTCTCTGGCAGTATGCTGGCACAGTTTGGACCAGAGAGAAAAATGCTGGGCTTTGCTGCTAAGCATCCTGCAGAGCACAGGGGGAAAAATAATATCAGAATGATATTACGTTATAATCTACACCTCTTCCTTTACATTCCTCCATGCATTTTTGTCAGCATCTTTATGCCTGCTCTCTCTCTCCTTCTGAATTGCACCACCTCTGGAGCTGGACTAGCTCCATGGAAGGCAGTTCTTCATCAAAATCTCTGATCTCACCATAGCTGTCAGTTTGGAAATGGGTTTGAATTTTATGAGAGAGAAAGTAAAATGGAGTTGTACTCATCTGTTCTATACGTGTAGCAGGAGAATATGTCACAGTATTAGTGGCACACTGCAGTTAAATTATACCTCTGATGTCACATAAAGCACCTGGCTGGGCATGGTCTCTCTTGTTGTTAGAAGACTTACTTTGTACATTTATATATTCTGATATAAAATACCTGATATTTTGTGTTGCTCAAGAACTTCATTATACATTATTAATTGTCAGAGGAGAAGTAGAGATTTGAACACAAGGATCTGAGAGCTGGAGCTTCTGGAATTTGGGAAGCTTCCACAGGGAGAGATTTTGGGGGGCTGGAGCCTTTAGGTTATCTTGATAGGAGGTGGAGCAGGGCTGCTGTTGAAGAAGTGGAGAACTTGAATTCCTGCTTTCAGTTCCACTCTGTCCTTTTCAACTTCTTCTTCAACCAGAAGTGATCCACCAGTGCATTGCCTAAAGGCTTCAGTTAAATTATTAGGAGTGAAATGGTTAAGCACACTGATTGCCATTTTCACCAGATTTCAGTAAAAGCAGATTTGTAACATAAACCATGCAGCTTGAATTTCTCCCAGAGCTATAGTTCCAGACTCCTTGTAGACTGAAGGGAACAGCAGAGTTACAGTATGTATGTTGAAGGGCTAAGGGATTTTTTAATATATTCAGGATCAAGATGTTGCTGCAGTTTCCAAACCATAAACAAGGACATGTCAATGCAGTTGGCCCCAACTACTATCTGTGTGAGAGCCTGCCAATATATGTGCAAAGTGTTGCTGAGCATGTGCAAACCTGTGCCAGCAAAGCCTTGTTGCCTCTGTCATCGTGTATTCCAGCAATGGTTCTCCTGGAGCTCCACACACATGAGCACATCCCGTATGCTCCTCTATGCTGGGGTGTGAGCACAGCCAGGGTGGTGTTCAGTGGTGCGTGCTTTCTGTGCTCCTGTGTGATGCCCTATACAGGAGAGGATATAAACACTTGAGAGAGGTATAAAACATATCATTTTTGCTACATGCCATGTCTGTCTCCCTCTAAAGCCATTTGTTTTAACACTGAGAATTGGGTGACTTGTCTGTAATACAGCACTGACATGGTGGAGTTGTCACAGTGTCCAGTTGTGAAATCATCCCATTGTGAAAAATCCCCTCAACTGGCACTGCCCTAATGACGTGGCAATTGGTGTTGATCTGGAAAGTGAATTTCAGCATCATGTCATCTCACTTGGGCCCCAGCAATGCAATGCTGGATGGGATATTTTGTTACTTGGTGTGGTTGTTTGCTACCATGATAAAATGCAATTGCATTTTTGTAAAGGTAAAAAGACTTCTACTTCACAGGCCAGAGGGAAGATGACAACATATTAGAACAGGAGTACTTTTGAGGCAACCTGAGGCTGCTATCCTTATAAGAACGCAGATTGCCTCAGGGTCAACGAGTATAGTTGTATAAGGTCTATAAATGGTCAGAAAGTCATAGCTTCTCTGTTGTACGGCACACTCATTGCCAGTGGCAATGACTTATAAGATATCTCACATGAAGCCTGTCAATCTACCAAGACTGACTGTTGCATCTCTGATATGAGAAATACTGTTTGTGGGGGAAATATGTTTATTTATGTGCTAGTGGTTCTATAAGTGCTCCTTAGGTTGGAGCTTCAGAAGTGGCTCAAGCATGCCCATGTTAAGGTGCTGGATAAATTATTAGGCATTTCTGCAGCTTACCAGCTGATATCACCACAATGTAATAGATTCAACGTATGTGCTGAACAAAACAATCAGTTGTATCAGGTTCCCGCCTAGCTTAGTTCAGCAAGAGGCTGATATTTTGTGGCCTGATTTCACCAAAGTGCGTAATCCCGGGAGCATCCCATTGGCTCTGATTTGAACTCAGTGGGAACATATGCAGGCTTAGAACTTTCCACACACTCTTAGGAGCATGCCTAAAGCCCATGCCTGGTGTACTCAGTGGAACAAACACCAGAGGGTTGAGTGTCTTCTGCAGCCACTGGTGACGAGTGTGCTTCGGTCACAGCGTACTCCCTAGGGTGGGCGATTGCTTCACCAGGCTGTTTGCAGTTACATTTGTTATTGACCAGGGTTGTTTAGTTTGCCCCTTTGCTCTCAGACCTTTGCTTGCACAGTCTGGGTCACTTTTTAAGAGCTGCATTTAAAGAACAAGTTCAGATCTCTGTGGGAAATCTGCCTTCAATCATCAAAATTGAATGGGTCAAATCTACATATGTAACACTCTGAATATGCATTGTCACTCAGTTGCCTAAAGGAGATATGAGATCTTGAGGAAATCGGGCTGCTTCTGTGCTGGAAATCTGTCTTTCAACTCCTTGGAAATCCGAGTGATGGACAGATGTCCTTTCAATAATCTGACTCCCCAGCACTGTTACAAGCTTTACTGAAAGCCTGGAGAATATAGTGTGTACTGACTCACACACGTGTGCCATTGACCATACATCCAGCTGAAGATGTGTGCCTTGCCCAGCCACCTTTATAGTGCTGCCTTCCTTCTCTCAGAGCTGCATCCTTGGCTGCATTACCACTCCATCTGCTGATCTAGCAGGGAAGGAGAGGGAAAAACATGGACATAGGCAAGGTCCTGAGCAGAATGGGAATACTAAGATAGCAATAATGAGAACTGATACTGATACTGCTTTCCTATGTACATATTGCCAGGCAACTTCTACAGTGAGGACAGTCATTTCTCTGGAGTCCACAGTGGACTTAAGTCCTGTGGACTTAAGCAGCCTTTAGCACAGGCCACATTTGTTTGCTCCAATCATTTTATTTAACAGGGTGAGTCAAATTGCTCCATTTCCCTCCCAGTCTGAGACATGGTTGATTGAAGGGGAGGGTGTGGAGGTTGCAGCAGGAGGGAGAAAGAGGGAATAGTCTCCTTTGAAAGCAAATAAATGCTACCACTTCTGCTAATTGCATAAAAGTCAAAAGCTAAGCCATAAATGGTACTGCAAGTCTGAGATTACTCGACAGCCCTGTTATTCAAATGCAGAATGCTGTATGAGGCAGATATAGAAGAGCTTAGTGTTAGAAAGGGCTCTTATCTTCACTTGTTAAACCACTCGTGTGTTATGACAAGTCATCCCCAGCCTAACAAATGAAGCTTAGTGCACTACCAGCAGCATTAAAAAGTACAGATGCTGGGAACTCTTAACAGTGGACCCAAATGGCCCCTGATCTTTGAAGAACTGACACCTCAGTTCAGCCTTCACTCAGACCCCTTTCTCATGAAAGGTCTGAAACTCACCTGTCTGACACCTACAAATGAACCTGCAAAGTACTCTTTTTGATAGGAGAATTGACTTCCCTGTCACTTTAATCTAGTAAAAGACTCTTATGGATTTCAATAGGCTTTGGATCAAGCCCAGGAGTGACCGATAATGCACACAGAGCATTAACATGTGGCCCTGAAGGATGGCAGATATCACAGCTTCTGCTTGTATTTGGCAGCTCCTGTTAAAGCCAGGGCATACTCAGAGATTGCTTGCTGCGGAGTGGCAGAAAATTGGCCTCGGTGTTAATATCCAGAGTTGTTTTCAAAGTGAACTGGATTACATATTAGTGCATAGGATTTTTCCTTTGAAAAATTCAGTATATGGAAACCACAATTACTCCATGATAAGAGGTACACAAAGAAGAACAAAAGGAACTATCGTGTTGCAATCCATTTGGATGTTTATCTGTAGCAACACGTAGAGGTGGATTAACACAACCAAATTTAGGCAACTAAGAGAGTCAAGTTAGGAGTCTAGTCTCCCTGTGTGCTTTGTATAGTTAATAGAGAAACAGGCAGGTCCATGGCATTATTCAATCCACCTCCATTGTGAATCATCCTGGGAGGCAGCTAGCTCTTTCCTTGATGGTAGAGGGAACTTAGGGTGTCCTGTTGCCTAACTCAGGCACCTTTGGCAACACTATGAATGGTATAGAAAATGGGCCCAATGAAGAACACTACCAAATATCACCATTGAATTCCTATTAAAGTGAATCAGACCTAACTTTGAGTAAGAATGCTGAGATTCAGGAGAGTTTGAAGGGAGCAAATGGCATGCTAAAGAGGCAGGGAACCACACACCTCTGTGCCCATGACGCACCGTGGATCCCAAGTAGCATAGGGAAAATGCAGTGCTGGCAGTCTTTCTGCTGCATGGATTTTCAGAGTGATGAATGGGAGCTGTAATAGTCCCACATAAATTAAAATAGTCTTGCTACATTGCAGCAGCAGCATCCTTCTTTATGCTGGTGGACTGAATGACAGCACTGTTACATAGCAGCATCTCTATGGAGGTGGGATAGTAAGGACTCACAGGAACCCACTGATATTCCTGAAACAAAACAATTCCACAGCCTTTTCCATAAGTTATCAGCACCATACTCAATGTACAGCTGAGGAGGAAGGAGAACAAACCTCTTTCTAATTCAGGTAAGGAGTTCAGCAGCAGTGCAAGCAGAGGTAACACAATCCCTAGAGCTGCTGAAATGTGTTTGGGACTTCCAAGCAGTGTGAATGAGTCACAAGGAGGGACAGAGAGAGAGAGAAAGAAAAGCAAGCTCAAATCTGGGAAGGTAGAAAGTGTGGGTGGAAGGCAAATACCATAGACAAGCAAAGGGCTGCTTTGTGAGTTAATTGAATCCTATAGATACTAATACTTATCATAAATACCAAAGAGGTTTTAGCAACCGCAAGCTTTCAGGAAACAGTAAATGAAAACTGTTTCCTGTGGCCAGAAGTACCAGAGAGGAAGATGTGAATGGAGGAAAAAGAGATAGCAGGACTGTGAACACAAGGGAAAGGGTACTGCGGAATATGACATAATGGAACATGGATTAGCAGTGATTATGTGGCATGGATAACAAGATCAGATGATTAGCTTTTCCAGAAAGATGCTGTGTTGTTTTTCCCAGTAATCTCTTATTAAAAGGGTGCTAGAATGCATGAACAATACAAGAAAAACCCTTCTTATTCTAGTGGCTTTCCTCCCATAACTCTGTAAATTTTGCACATAAAGCATTGCAGGATACTCTTTTTTTTTTTTTTTTTTTTTAAGTGATACTTCATTTTAGTATTATGTTGCTTGCTTGCTTTGGTTTTCAGACGACAATGAAAGCAAGTCTTATTTTTAACTATGAAAGTTGCTTTTGGGGAGCTATGTCAATGTGGACATCACCATTTATTACTTTATACTCCACAACATTATCTTCAACAAGGGCCTGCCCCATGGGGTGCAAAATACATCTTAGAAAGTAAGGAAGAAATGCAATGCATAGGAGAGTACAAAGAGATTTCTTTGACCCTTTCATGAGAATGTTATAAAATAAAGCCTAAACTTTAGGCATTGCCTATATATATATATATATATATATATATAAATTTTTGGGAGGACCGAATGCAGTGAGTTTCAAATATAATTGTCAATGTTGGTCTCCAAACCTTCCCAGGTAGCTCCATCCACATGTTAAGTAGAACAGTATTCAGAATGGATATAATTCTGAGAATCTGGGCCACAGCTGTTGTAAGTTAGCATACAAGCCAAAGCAGAGAGGGAGGTTTTTTTTTTCTTGAAATTATAGGAATGATTGCTGTGCATTTAGTTTGGTGTTGAAACTTTTCCTGTTCTGTGACTGCCTCAGTAATTTCAGATGAGTCAGTTCAAAAGACTCTTAGGAAGGGGCTACAGAAAGGATACTGCCCTGACCTTCGTGACTGTTCCTCTCATAGAGTGCTCTTGAACAGGAATTTGCAATTGACATTAGAGTTGCTGCTCAGAGTTGGCATTTAAAAGCTCCGAGTTTGTGTTAAAATTTCAGTTTATTTATTTATTTTTTTTTTCTGAAGAACTGCCAATGAATCATGAGTGTGGCTTGTGCCTAAGTGTGCATTAGCATGGTGTCTTTAACTTCATGGTCACATTTTCTTATGGGATGCCTGCCTCAGGAGTGCATACCCTTGTATATTTGCTGAAATCAGTGGAGGGTCTGCAGGCTTTCTTCTTGTGGCTGTGAATGAACACAGGCTGTCTGGATGAGAGAAGGAAGGTCCTGTGGGTCAGATGTTTGCGTGTTGCTATCAGGAGCTACATTCTCTTTCCTGTCTTATCCTGGCAGGGGAGGCACCATGATCAGGCAGGTGGTTTTCCCAGGGCGAAGCTCATACCTTGAACTCCAGGTATGCTGATTCGTGCGATTTCCCCAAATGTGGGAAACTTGACTGTATAATTTGTGGTAGTGGGGGACTGCATTTGTGCTCTCCACTGGTAAAGGAATTGGAACTAGATGATCTTTAAGGTCCCTTCCAGCCCGAGCCATTCTATGATTCTATCCCATTTACCTGTGTATTGCTAGCAAAGTCATTTAAACTTCTTTTTCAATTTTTTATTTTTTATTTTTGAATTTAGTAGTAGTTGTTCCCCATGTTTGATTGCTTACTTTGGGTTCCCAGCATGTGGCTTTCTGAAGTGGTGAACAACCACAGCTGCAGAAAAGCACCAGAAGTCAGAAGGATCAGTGTTTAAAACCAAAAAGTACTCTGAAGGCTGGTGTCTTAAGACCCATCAAACTGAATTGCTCATACCAGCAAATACTTAGATGTTACATCTTACTACAATGCTAAGGTGGGAGGAATCGTATCTCCTTACCTCAAGTGGATAGATATTGTTAAATGATTTTTTTCTGTGATTCTCTCACACTTTACATTGGTTGGTACTATCCAAAAGCTAAGGTGAAGCTCAGAGTTAATCTATAAAATGGAATAAAATAAATAAATAAATAAATAAAATAAATAAAAATATATAAAATAAAGCCTGGGGTGTGCACAGTGAGCAAGAAGAAAGCAAAACAGAGCAATTGCTCATCAAAAGGGTGAATCCATCCTGCACACTAAGTGGAGGAGAGGGTCCTGTGGAATAAAAGGTTATGTTACCATAAGCATGGAAGATAGCTGAATTAAAGTTTCACTGTCAGTCCTCATTCTGTCACTTCCTAAATTTTAAGTACTTGAACTTATGACCTTGAAATGTTAGTTTAGAAATGCTTTCTCTCCGTTAATGTTATGTATGCTTATAGTGGTTAATATGGAAAGATTGATGGAATGACCCTGGACGTGAAAGCCTGATGTAGATTTTTTCCCCTCCATTTTAGGGCAACAGTGCTTTCCATACTTGATTTTCTGAGGCTTCCTCTATGACTTAATATATTGTCTCACTCACTTTTAAATTAACAAGTTACTTGGAACCTGTTAAATCCTAGAATTTAACAGTTTGGGATTCTAGAGGCATTTACCAAATTCATCCGTCATACTAATTTAATGACTTCGGTATTTGGCTTATTGCACCCATTTTATTTTGGAAGGTTAATCCTGCTAGCCTTACTCACAATGAAGAGATGCATAGACTTGACCTATTACACTGGACTCCTTTGTATCAACAACTCAGTAAACGAAAAGACATATTTGGATGCCTTTGCACAGCAAAAAAGAACTACTTTGTTTTTTGCAGAAGAAACAGAAGCATTCACAGGGCAAATTACAACTTTGCCACATAGTTGATAGAAAACTGCTAAGTGATGATTTCATGCAGCAGTTTGCTGAAGATCTCATTATGCTTATAAGCTCTTGGTTAAATACATTCTAACTCTTGAACTGTAGCTCCTATTAAAAGAAGGTGTATTTTTTATAGATAAAGGTGTTAGAACACACTGTATTTTCTACAGCAGATTACGCTGCTGAGAAAGTATAAGCCAAACACTGCCCTTTGCAGGAGAAGGAAAGCAAAGTGCTTGGCTGGCTGTGTTAGCGCATAGGTGCATGTGCACATGTGCATGGGTGTGCAGGTGTCTGTAACAAAGGAGGAGTTAACTACTATTTGAAAAAAAAATAATCAACCCTGGCAATTTCTGGTTTTGCTTCATTTCTTTTGAAGAAAAAATGTGTGAAAGGTGAAGCCTGCAAAACAGCTTGGCTACATTAGGCCAGGGAGCATGAAGAAGGGTGACAGCAGAAGAAAGGTATCATGGAATACATCTGCACATAAGCAGCATTAGTTGGAAGACATCATCATGCCATGGCTGCTTAGTGGCTGAGGATAAGATGGATGTTGTGGGCTCCCCAGGGGCCTCACCAAGCCCCTTCTGTAACAGGCAGATTTAGCTTCCCTGTTGCCAGTGTTGGCTTCAAGTCCAAGAGGTAGGTCTGAGAAGGTGACTGTTCTTCTTCTGAGAGTCCCCAAGGTTGTGGATAAACTTGCAGTGAGTATGGCAGTACCCTCCAGCCTTTCAAAACCCAAAGACAATGGACAGCTGGGAAGAGCCCAAGCCATGGGAAGCAATGGATTAAATTTACTATCTCACCATTCAGCTACCCAGAGAAAAAGCAGAGAGATTGGCTTGTGAAGAAAGAGAAATCAACTCGATCTTCAGTTGCTACTGTCAGTGTCATAGAGCAGAATTAAATTTCATACTGCAGAGGTTTCAGTTTTCTCTTTGACTGTCAGTTGCTCTTCTGTGGCATACATAATTGTCTGAATCAATGATGGGAAGCTGAAAACAGAACCATTCAGATTTTTATAACAGCAAACATTATAGCAGGAGTCATAAGAGCAAACCACTAAGGGGAGGAATGGACCACTCACCTTTGTAAGTGCTCATAGGAAGTCTGGATCCTTTCTGGCATGGGCTTTAGTCTTCAGTTTCTCAAATCAGTAGTTCATGGCTTCTTTAGAGGTCCAGTGAGGGTTCAGATGGTATTACAAAGTTTTAGGCAGCAGCATGCAGCCACTTGGTTCCTCCAAGGTGGAGGAGTGAGGGGCAGCTGTGGTTACTGACTGACTGTGGTTGCACCAGCCAAGGCACTGTGCAGCAGCTTCAATTTGCTGACAGGAGCTTGGCTACTATGAACTGAGGTGTCTTGCAGCCAGCTAGGAGGGTAAAGACAGTGGAGCAGAGAAGAGGTATGTTACTGCCAGGTGAGGAGTCAACATAGTCAACATTAACAAATCCACAAAACTTGTGCTGTAGTTATACACAGGCTGCATCTATGATAAGAATTTGAGATATAGTTTATCTAGTATGTCCTCCTTGTCTTTAGAAGGAGATAATCAATAAATGTGATAATACTTATTTTAATGTTAATGTTAGTCTGTTTAAAATAGTTGAATTTAAAAATGGTCCTTAAGATGGTACTGCTGAGCACCATGAAGGAGACATTTAAGATTTGCTATACCTACAGTCATATACCTTCTTTGGGTCTGGCAAACATTGACATATCTTCGGAAAAAGTGAAGAGGATGGTTTGTTTTGGAATTACTAAGTGCTGGATTCAGCACCTGGGATGGGGCATCCCTGGCTGTGTATGTACAGACTGAGGGACAAGAGGCTGGAGAGCTGCCCTGCAGAAAGGGATCTGTGGGTTTTGGTTGACGTCAAGTTGAACATGAGCCAGCAGTGTATCCTGGACGCCAAAAGGGCGAACTATACCCTGGGGTGCATCAAGCACGACATTGCTAGCCAAGGTCAAGGGAAGTGATTATCCTGCTCTGCTCTGCACTGGTACAGCCTCACCTCAAGTACTGTGTGCAGTTTTGGGCACCAAAGTATAAGGAGGACATAAAACTCTTGGTGTCCAAAGGAGAGCTACAAAGATGGTGAAGGGTCTAGAGGGGAAGATGTATGGGGTGTGGCTGAAGGCACTTGGTTTGTTCAGCCCAGAGACTGAGGGGAGGCCTCATGGCGGCCTGCAGCTCCCTCATGAGGGGAGCGGAGGGGCAGGCGCTGAGCTCTGCTCTCTGGGGACAGCGACAGGACCTGAGGGAATGGCATGGAGCTGGGACAGGGAAGGGTCAGGCTGGGTGTTAAGGAAAGGTTCTTCACTGAGGGGCGTTCAGGCACTGGAACAGGCTCCCCAAGGAAGTGGTCATGGCACCAAGCTGCCAGAGTTTAAGAAGCATATGAACAATGCTCTCAGACACACAGTCTGATTTTTTGGTTGTCATGTATGGAGCCAGGGGTTGGACTCAATGATCCTTGTGGGTCCCTTCCAACTCAGGATATTCTGTGATTCTATAATTCTACGATACTACTTTGGTAACAACTTCAGCTTATCTAGGAAAAAAAGCTATGGACAGCTAGGAAGTCAAAACAAACACCCAACGCAACATCTTTCTCTTGAACAAATGAATAACAGCAACTACAGCAAAAAAGATCAGGATTATTACAAAGTGTGAAAAGGATAATCTGGATGGCAGAGGAAAGCACTAAGCATGATGCTATAGTCAAATGTTTTAGTGCCTCTCTTTGCTGTCAGCTTGTTTGTTACTGGTGGTACGTATGTGGTAGTCAGTTGGTATGTGCCTTCTAATTAATTTTTCAACTAAATTAACACCTAGCACTGAGTCCTTATTGTGACAGAGATCACAGTAATGGGCAAGATACTGTCCTGGCCCACATACCCTCTAGGAAGTTAAAATGAATGCAAGGAAGCAGGAAAGAAGCACAAGACAATGAAGTGGCTTGTCCAAAGATACACAGGGGCCAGAATAGGACCAGATCTTGTTATTTTAAGCTGGTATCCAAGATACTGGAGAAGTGGCTCTCCAGTCTTGCCTGCGGGCTTTCTGGGAGAGTAGGTTAGCAAGGAAAGCATGCCCAGGATGCTCTTCAGGACCAGAAGACTCAATATCCTGCCTCTCTCTGATGCCTCCCTCACACAGTCTGACTCAGAGCTCAGGCTGCTCTGTTCACACCTAGGTATCAGCTTACTTCCCATGTTCACTTGCTTTAAGGAAGTCTCCTGTTATGACCCATCCTGTTTAAAGTGCATTTCATAGTAGGGCAAATAGCCCAATATTTTATGAGTCTATGACTCCAGAGGAGAATCTCCCAGATTTGCATTTCAAATGCTAAACATATGGGATACTTGGCGTATCCTCTCCCTGATTTGACTTTATAGTGGTAAGGTCTCTCATTCAGGAAGACAATAGGAAGGTAAATGTGGTAAAATAGTGCACTAAGTATACACCAGGGAGGATTTCCTTGTCATTTAGCTTCTGATACGGACAGACAACCAAAACCAAGTAAATTGATTGCCACATTCAAATTCAAAACATTTTTTTTTACATAATTCTGTGCCTCAGTATTCGCATATCTAACAGTACCACTTCTCATCTATTGTTATTGCTAGGAATTTTCAATCCCTGATTTTTAAGACCCTACGGTTTTCTCTGCTTCACATAGGAGATGTCTGGAAATTATTTGGTTTGCTTGTACAGTGTCTCACCGCTGGATCACACTGACAGCCCATGTCAATTATGAAAGAAGTTGTGGACGTTAGTGGGCTGCAATATTTTATGATCTTACATCACAGACTATCTTATTTCTCTTTTCTGTTCTGAATGACTGATTTTCTGCGTCACAGGAAACGTGGATTTTTCTTTGTGTTAGTTTTATGCAGTGACATTTTGTGGAGATAGAGGGTACACTGCTGAACATAGGGCAGAAATGAGAATAACCCCTTCACCAAGAAACTTACCGTCTATGTTTATGTCTTCCACTGAAATAATGCAAGTGTGTTTTTGAGCTGCATAACCAAACTGACTGGAGAACTCATCATGACATTTATGGTGCAGAGCGGATCTATGGTATAAAAATGGTTATAATGTCAAGCTTTCTGCCTGAGGTCTCCAAGTCTGTGAATCACATTTTCTTTCCTCTACTAGCAACACAAGAAGGGTCATAATCCTCTTCTATGCAGTGTGGATTTCTTCATGTCCTTTTCTAGAAAGCCCTGAGATCTTCAGAGTACACAATGTAAGTGCAAAAGCAGTAAGCCTATTTCACAAATCTGGCCATACTTAGTGTCAGCCAGCTGTTTTGCTATCCACAATTCCTCTGTGGTAGGTTATGTCCAAAATCCACCCTGGCATGACTTCACTTCTCCAGTCAGAGGGCATCCTATAAAACATACAAAATCATACACCCTTTAATTCTGAGTAAGAGACGCATCCATATACATTGTATATATGTTGTATATAAGGAAGTCACGAATGTACAATATTTTGTTCCATCCTGAAAGAGTCCCAAAACAGTTGCAGGCCTCTGACATATGTACTCAATTTCACATTCACAGGGCTGTCCCACTG
Source organism: Anser brachyrhynchus (assembly GCF_964034855.1). Classification (NCBI taxonomy): domain Eukaryota; kingdom Metazoa; phylum Chordata; class Aves; order Anseriformes; family Anatidae; genus Anser; species Anser brachyrhynchus. The sequence goes on from NC_137694.1 coordinate 72,809,552, forward strand.
GGCCATGGAGTTAAATGCTAAATTATGTCTAAATTTATAAGTAGAATCATTCAATTCTGAACTAGAAAATAGCCATTTATCAGCAAGCTTTATTCAGTTTACTCAAGTAATTAGCTGGTTTCTTGCCCCCAGTTTTGCCAGAAAAAAAAAAAACCAAAAACAAAAAACTACATTGTTCATTATTCAGATTGAATGCAGAAAGTGTTTAGGCAAAACCAGAATGCAATATATAGTTAATGCTTGCAAGAATTTTACCCAGACAATTATAATTATCTTATTTTTTATCAGTTCTCTGATTCCAAAAAACACCAGAGAATTTTTAACACAACAAGAGATCAGGCCCTCTGTTTTATCTCTGGGAGGCAACATCAAAATGTAGTACATGCATCATCATCTATCACCATCTATTTTCACTGTGAATTAGACATTTGGTATCTCCAGAGGAACTGGCTTTTGGGTTGGTATGAGATTGCATTGTTTTGCTCTACAACAAAGATGCTGATTCTTGTTAGCATTTGGGAGTTGGTTTGTGATGCTTGGATCGTATTATCAGCTACTGCACTGTATGGGTTAGTTATTAAATCCTTCATTAAGTTATAGTTTTCCCAACACGAAACAAAACAAAACAGAAAAAATGGGGTGAGGGTGGTGATTTTCTTATTCTTGTGCTTACGTAAGGCAGAAAGAATGCTGTGGATCTTTCTTTCTTTTCTTTTTTTCTCTTTTTCTTCTTTTTTTTTTTTTCCTTGGGTGACAGGAAGTTTTCAAGCATAACAAGCAAGAGAAGTCTAAAGTATACTTTAAGACATGGCATTAAGGTATTATTTTACAATATCTTTTGTTGTTGTTGTGAAAGTATTCACAACATTCCCTTTGGTTTGTTGAAGTTAACTTGCTGAACAAACATATATGACATTCACCTGTTGCAACTGTTTTTTCCTTTAAAATACATCATTCTGTAAGTACTTTTTTAGAACATACGAGAAGTCAGAACAAAAGCAACCAGCTTGGAAAACACTAGCCACCCTAGGAAGAGGGTGGTATGGATTTTGAACAGCATGAACTGTGATTTTTTTCTGGGCACCTGTGGGGTGGGCTTCCCCACACAGAAGGGCAGTTTGTGTCTCATGGTCAAATTTTCAAAATAAGTAAGATTTCTGTTGACCCTCCGAATGGGTGGCCAACTCATCAGAAAGAATTGTCTGTCAACTGAGTAGATTTGTGACAGGGGTGAATGGTCCTACTTACGGACTGAACCCATGACCTCCTAATCCTATCTCATGTGTAGTGCCTGCTAGACTGTTCAATGGTCATTAGACCTGGGTGAACAATTTGGACAAAATGTTGAGCCATTCTGGGATTAAGGATCCAAAGAAACCAAAACCCAGCTCTTAAAGTTTTGGCTTTCAATTTCCACATAATTTTGTATTTCATTGGTGTCTTGCCTGTGCTATGTGTTTGTTTTGCCATGACAATAAACTTTCATGCTGGATCCTATAGGCTAAGCTTGGAAAGCTCAAGCATATGGCACAAGACCTTTGTGTGTGAGCCAGAGAAACTAGAGTTTAAGGATTCACTTTGATGGAATAACGTGATGGTAATCCAATAAAATCAGGTTGTTTGAATTTTACTAGGAATGAAATGCTCAGAAGTTGAATTCAAAAATGTAAACACTGGTTTAAATCTAGAGTTGTTTATTTTAAGTGGTATTGGACAGAAAGTTTTATACCATATTCTATAAAAATCCATGAATTATAGCAAATTCAGAAGCATCTAATGATTTGGACTCTTAAGTCCTAGGGCCCCTTGAGCATACAGACTGACCTAGAAATTAAAGAGAGAGACTGCTTTTCTGTCTGGAATTGAAAGACACTTTTTCACCAGCATGTGTCATTCCTTACTAAAACAAAACAAAACAAAAACAGACAGACTTTTCTTTCACTCTGTTTTGAGATAGAAAAGAATGACCCAGTAAGGCTGGAAGTGATGCTACCTCTTTTATCTTAAGCAGTTCACAAATTTCTAATTACAGCAATTCACGTGCACAGTTGTTCTAAATCTTTAAAGTGCAATGAAACCAAAACAAGTCAAGTCTACTTTGGCTATTACTTACTGTGAGTTCTTTTTGTCTGCTGTAATTTATGCACCAAAACATTCTTTAGATTTATCTGGAAGCCAGTATATACACTATTTCTAAGACTCTTAAAATCGGTGTTTTTAAAATATGACTTTTTTGTATATTAAGCATTTAGTAAGGATACTTTTAATTACCATTTTTTTCTGTCTCAAACATTAAAAGTTTTATTGCAAATATCAAGACTAATCTATTAAAATTGTTTCTGCGCCTTTTACTACAATTCTTCTCCATCTGCCCCAAATTTTCAGTCAGAGGCTGCAACTCCTTTTAGACACAAACGAAAGAGGTGCTGATAACTGGACAATATTTGTACAATGTTACTGTTCCATTGTGAGGGGCTGAGACACAAGTTCAAAGACTCAAAATATTTTTGCAGGGCTGATTTTACACAGTGCAAGATAGCTTTAACAGTGGGTCCATGCAAGAACTGAAGAAGTCAGAAGAAATGAAAGATCATTTTAAGATGTGTAAGTGTAAATATCACTTTACTTCAGATCTCCACTCCATTTCTCTCTGCCTTGCCTGTGTACCTATTTTCAGATTTGGCAGTGTTTTGTTCTTACATGGCTATGAAGGATATAAGTGAAGACCTCAGTGCTGAGACAATGTTGGTTTTGATACGCTTGATATATAAATTTTCACTCTCAATATACCAGTACCAGTGATTCCTCAGATGAGCTTATTCCCTGTCACCTACAGCTTTCTCAGAAACTAACAGTTAATCTAATGTGGGCAGGAAGGGTTGCTCAGTATGGCAAATGGCTTGAGGTCTCTGGTCCTTAAAGTCAGTTGAGCTGGTTGTTTGCCTCCTACAGGGCAGCTCTACACTGGATCAAACCTGAAAGGAGCAGTGCTTCTCTTTTCAGACTGTGATATGAAGAAGGGAGGGAAACCTTGGCATTTGGCTTGGGGTATAACATAGGCAAGCAGAGGAAGTTAAGAGTGTTATCTATAAGAAACCCACTGATTGCAACTGTATTGGGGTATAGGGTATAAAGTCACTGCTCAAATCAAAGCCAAGGGCAGCCCAGGATCATCGGGAGCAGGCAGCATCCAGAATGGCACTAAATGTATGGGGTAACAAAGCTAGTTACCTTATTCTTTCATCCTTGAGAGGAGGAGAGGGGAGAGTGTATTTCCTTCAGTGCCAGTCATGATACACAGTTTAGCTTTTTGTGCAAAAAAACATGGACCAATGGGAGGTCTAAAATAGGTCTAGGAAATATGCCTAGGAGGAAAAGTTGGTTGAGGGCTGGTTTGCTCCAGAGAAGACTTATCAACAATGTAAAAGATGGTGCAATACTCCTGGGGACAAAATATTCTGTTTCCATGCATCAGAGAAGTACTGAGCTTTAGTTATATAAATTAGGTTAGGGCATAAGGGAAAATAGGTGTTTTAATGGACAATAAAGTCCTGGAACAGATTGTTTTGGGACATTTGGCATCCCCAAATGTTCTTTATGTGTTTCTTATACATAAAGAACTAAGTGTGTCAGGAATGAAAAAGATATAGCTGATCTTGCCTCAGGGAAGGTGGATGGACTACTGCCTCCTTAAGGTCACTTTCTGTCCTGTTTACTTGTTTCCATTGTTAATACTGTGCTGTCCTACCACCATTCAGACAGAAATGATTACCACATCACTTTCTTACAAAACTTTCTATAGGGAATTCAGCTCCTTCAGTCTCCAGCATTTGTGGTCCTGTAGTATCCTAATGGGAGCCTTTTAATGTGTACATACAGTGGTCAGCTCTGCACACTGCCATGCATAAATATCTCAGTCCAACAGAGTGCTCTGGCATGCACTTACAGATGCTTTGATTCATGGGTTCTTCTGATATGCCTAAAGACAAGCATACACTTTTTTTTTGGCAAGGCATGTCACATCAACTTAATGCCCATTGTAAGAAACTATGAATGTAGGTTGCAGATTTCACATCTTAGAGCGCATCTTGACTTCCCCTGGCTATAATCACAACACTTTTAAACTAACCTCCCCTCTGACTAGTGGGTAAGTTCCATAGGGCTTAATGATATTTAACTTGTGAGATTTTAGAAAAATGTTTCACATACTTTAATATAGCCTATGGTATTATTGCTAGTTGAAGTATTTCTGTTCTAGAATGGTTAAATGTAATGTAGACAGAAAGGTTATACTACTCTATCAATTTCCATTGCACTTCAGGGTAAAATGTTTTTTAAAAAGTCAGTAGCAAAAGAGTGCCAGCACTGGGAAAAAAAAACAGAGTAAATATTTGTTAGCAGAGAAGACTCTTCCAAGAGCACAAGGTTGGCCGAAGACAAAGACTGGAGTGCAGTGCAGAGGTAGCTGTTACACCACGCCCAGTCCTCCCAGGGAATTTTCAGCTTTGCTGAGCCTGCCCTAGGCTCTTGCTGACCAATGCTGCACGTGCTGTGCTGTCTGCCTGTACACCCTGCAGATTGCATATGCTGCATTTTTATGTAGCTGTTGTAGCACAGCCTCTGCTGGCTCAGCTGTGAATCCCAAATTATTATTTTCACTTACTCCCTTAAATAGGTTCACTCGGGAATGCGTGGTCATAAAAGGACTCAAATAATTAGATTTAGAAAGAGAGCTGGAGGAAAAAAAAAAACACATGCAAAATGCAGTAGAAAAAGGCAGACCCAAACAGCATCTTCATTCCGAAGGCAGGAAGAAGCTGAAATGGATTCAATAAACAGCAAAAATAAATAAATAAATAAATAAAAGCCACACAGGTGTGAGTGCTGGCATATGTGTGATTTTTTGAGAGATCTTAGAATGAGAAGTACTTCGTCTGGTTGCTTTCACAAGCTTATAGTGATTTGCAAAAAGCCAGTCCCTAGGGACACACCCAACACAGGCCACTGCGATAATAACACAGATGCACAATGTTTACAGCTGTCTACCAAATTTAGAAGCTCCCCCTGGAAAACCAACTCAAAATGTCTTTTGCTAATCCTTCTGAACACCTGGAATAAGTGCAACAAGCCAGGGACCTAGGAAAGATACAATGTGCTTTCCCAATGCTCTTGCATCAGTCAAACTTAAAATTTTGAAATAAGCAGCTGAAAGGAATCTTAGAAATTCATGGGCAGCCTGTTGGGTGTTACATTGTTCTGTGCAGCGTTGACAGTTTGGATTATAAAGCACCATGTTTCTGGTCACAGAAAGTCCACATGCTGAATATAACAACATTTTGAATGCTAGGAAATATGTGTAGGATCTCTCTCTCTATTTTATATTCTACAGTTTTTAAGGGGTTGCCCCCATTTTTTACCCTCATGTGCTTAGGCTGCAGCCATTTTATAGTAATGGCTAACATTTGGGAATAGATCTAAATGTTTGATGAGTCTCACAGTGTGCTAGCAACTAAGCCCTGCTTACAAGGGCTTTCAAGGGCCCTGCTTAGCCCTGTTGTACACAAACTGCCTCACAACCTCATGCCAGTACATTAAGGATAAATGATCCAGTGGATCAGAATTTCTTTTTACGTGATTATCAGTGAGAGCTCAATGTAGAAGGCACAGTCCTCCTCCATAAAAGTGGTTTTGCATGCAGTTAGCTATGATGGTGCAGAAGGCTGCAAATAATTTTGTCACTGGAAAATAAAGGTCAACAAACAGACTTTAAAGAGAAAAAGCAAGATTAATTAATGCATTAATAGGCTATTTTTTTTTTACAAGAGAAATTCAGTTTGATATTTCCTCAAAAATATGTTGCAATCCTTTTTTGTTTGTTTGTTTGTTTGTTTTCAGACAGGTATTTATTAGAAACTTGCAAAACCTACCTAATGCGGTATTTCCGTACCCTGTTTTTCTTAGGCATCTGCCTTAATGCAAAACTTCTACCTCTTAGATTCATTTTGGGATTTGGTGTTTCCTCTGAAATCTACATGCAGGGACATATTCTGGTACATTTACTTCAACTGACTTGCAGTTTAATAGCAAATTTCCCACTGCAATAAATGCAACAAAATGACAAGCATGAAGTGTGGCAAATATTGAAATCAGTGGTAGATGTCTTGCATTTAATGGGCTGGTCCCAACAGCACTCTCCTTCTTTAAGTCAAGGCTCTGCAAGATCTTATCTGAGCTGTGCAGGCTAAAAGGGACTTCTATGGCACTTGTGTTTTGGAAGCATGCTTACGTTGCAGCCAGCCGAGTGAAGTCATTTAAAGCTGCCTGTCTAGTCGCAGCAAAATCTCTTGGTTGCCAAACCTGTCCAGGGAGCAAGACAAGTACCCAGGCAATCAGCTCATGCCGGCCTCTGTGGCATGGTGGTTATGCTGCAACTTCTGCCAGGTCATCTAAAGCCAGTCTGGATATGTCTGCATGGGGCTGAGCTCACGGCCAGGTGATGGTGCAGGGTTAGCCTGGTCTGGGAGGAGGGTTAGCTGTGTAACCCTGCATCTCCAGCAGCAGAAACAGGAGGGAAGCTGTATCTAAATTCTCATCCATAAATGAACAGATGCCACTCTGCTGTTTCCATTCGTTTGTGCCTGTGTAATTTTCTGTGGACTCTCTTTTCTGGTTGTGACAACCTGCCACTAACATGCCTTGGTATTTTGGTTACTGGTAGCAACATGACAGTACCAACCACAGAATATATGTTGGGTCTCTTAATCAATAGAAAAATACCCAAAGGGGCCAAAATATCTTGATTCTAAAAGGAGACTTCCAAGGAGGAGCTGTGATGTAATTTGTTGCTCTGAAAAAGGGCAAAGCCATGTCTTCATGCCAGACCTGGTGAGATCAATGATTTGTGCTTCTGGGATGTCATGTTTCTTTCCTATTTTTTTCTACATCCTGGAAACAACATAAGTGCATTCACAGTAAGAGAGCGTACACCAACTAATGTAATCTGAGGGAAAGAGAAGTGTTGAAAGTGGGTCTAGGGATGAAGGCTTTGTGAGCAGATTGGGAATATGTCAAAAAGTCAACGGTCTGCCTGGTATATTTGGGCTCTTGTCAAGAGGCCCAGTCCTCACAATTGCTTCCTACATGCTGCACACCTATGCATGAGATGCTGTGTTCCCCTGACCATGCTGTCATCTCAGAGGTTAATCAGTTGAACAGAAAAGCTGAGAGAAGACCTTATGATCTTCAACCCCTACATTGGCAGACAACTGTCTTGCTTTAAGTAAGATGCAGCAAGCATATGGGATTTTGGTTTTAATTTTGTCTGCAGATGTTTTTCAATTTGATATTCTGATATCTCATGGCTGTAGCAAAGATTTACCACCATGAAAACAGTGGTGAGGAAAGAAAACGAGAGAAATCTTGAGTCAAATTATGCTGGTGTATTCAGCGTACAAAAATTTAATGTCAATAACAAAGTGAATTTAATTTTCTCTGTTCTGCTGTTAATTCAAGACCAGTCAGACAGCTAGATTTGTAGTCATATATCAGTGCAGAAATAGCAACCTCCAGTGGTCATTTAGTCCAAATTACACATTTTGCATGGGGTCAATATGGCCTCTTCACTTTCCTTACTTGAAAAGACCTCTGAGACTACTTTAATTGCTTTTCGGTTATAGCTAAAAGCCACATACATGCTTTCACCTTCATGCTTAACAGCCACAGTTTTAAAATTAACATAAAAGACTAAATATTGTGATAGAATGATTCATTAGTAAATTCTCAGAGCTTATTCTCATTGGCTAGCAGAAATGAGTTCCTACCTGCACTACCATAGCACTAAAGCTAGATTGTTTCTTTTGGGAAAGCAGATATCTTCCTTTCTTGTAGATCCACTATTACATGTTTTACTCTTTCAATTGGTGTATCATGTTCATGGAAGTCCTGTGCATGCTAAGCCAAAAAAAAAAAAATATATATATATATATATACTTAAATGCTAAATGTAAATACAAGAAAGCCTGTATTTTAAAATAGATTTCACCAACAGTCCATCTTCAATATTTAAAAAACACAACCACATATCTGCTATTAACTAAATGACAATTTAGAGTGAGCTAGCCAAGTGGAATATATGTTTCTATGCATCAGAGCCATTCTATGAGGATTTCAGAGCCACACCATGTCTGACACACATCATCAGATTTCACAAATTAAACAGGATATGGTCTTGCCAAATTTTGGACTTCACCTGAACGCTTTCATCTTTCTCCTACTCTTATAACTTTTTCACAGGGGAGAGCAGTCTGCTGAACTTTGGACAAAACCAAAACATACACTCCAGTTAGACTTATTTAAGGCTTGGAGTTGATAAATTTTGGAAAATTTCAATAACTATGCATTTGTCATGTGCGACGGAGACAATTTATTCATTCTTGTTTGCTATATGAAAAAAAGCATATAATGAAAGCTTGGGATTTTACATCTTGAAGTGTGACATTTTGATTTGCCTATAACACTGAAACATTTTAGTGTAGACACATAAATTGTGTGGCTTATCTCTTCCAGCCATTTTGGTATTTCAGAGTTCTATTCCCCCACAGAGAAACTGCAATATCCCACCACAATTACACTGCAAGGTAATCTTTTTCCTCTGTAGTGAATCACTATTCAGCAAACAACTCTGCAACTTTGTTAGATATCAGCATGATTCTTTCTTGTGCTAAAGGAAAACAGAAATAGGGTGGAAGGCAAATAATAGCATTTGACATCCATACCAACTGCAAATGCTCAGCAGGCATTCAGGATTGGACATTTTTGTTATTGATAGTAGATGTTGCCTGGTACTTTGCTGGGCGTAATACAGGTGTGTGGATGCTTGCAGGACTGAAATGGTAGGTTCTGTTAACAATGTGCTTGTATAGACATAAGACAAAAAAAGAAGTATTTCAGTGTGATTTCTACATCTGGCATGAAATCAAATCACTTTATATCAACCATTTTTCATTAAACTTACTCAGATAAGTTCAGTTACATCTTGTGTACCACCACTATCGTCACTGGGAAGACCAAAGCAGGGATATCGTAGTCTCTCACGAATGACCCCACACATGCCAGGAGAACTGTGGCCTGCCTGCAGCTTGCTCAGTCCTATCAGCTTACTCTGTTTTAGCAAATAAAATGCTTTTTGAAACCCAAATTGTTCTGGAATCAATGTTTCCCACACTTCAGGTATTTTGACATCCTATTTTAATTTTATTGTTTATAGATACGCAAAAATGTTTTTCTCCATCTGACAAGATGCCTCTAGAAAAAAGCAAGTGTAGACCAAAAATGAAAATGCTTGTTACACAGTCGTTTACCATTCAAATACGGTATGCCTACTTTAAGAGATTATGCAAATGTCGAGTTTGGGAGTGTGATTTATCTGATAGAAGATATATTTACACGTGAGGCATTTCTGTTTTTCATGAGCCTTCTCTTGGTGTGAACATTTTCCCACAAAGATCAATGTGGAGGAATGGCTCCTAGATTAGTACGTGGTCACTAAAGATTGTCACATCCTAGACATCATCAGGACTTCATATCAGAAAGGACTCATTTCGATCAAATATTTATGTTGTTCTGTTTTAAACATAACTTAATGGGAAATAAACCCATTACTTTTTCAGAATTTTGAGTTCTTTTGGAAAAGATATTTGCACTTAGATAAGGCCTTCTGGCTCTTGAAAATGAAATCTGTGGGTAATGCACAGATTTCTGAAAAAAACACCATAAAGTAGCCTCATATATAGTGGAGTAATAGTCTTGAAAAAATTGAATACAAGTAAACTAGAGGTGTAACAGGTCTTCAGGATATCCTGTTACATATCAAGAGCTGCCTCACTAACTGATGAATAAGTGATGATTACAGTGGACCATCCACGCACCAGTCAGATTGGAATGTCATTGTGGGTATAAATCTCAAGCGATATCAGACCAGAAATACTTGTCTTTCATAGATGCTTATGCTTTTTCTTGCTCTTGAGTGACCAGAAATAACTAACAAAAAGCTTGTACCAAGCACTAGTGGAATCTGCGAAAGCAAGTGAGTAGTAGGTGAGTCATTTTTTTTCTTTAATCACGCCCAGCCCTCCTACCCTGGCATAACACTATTTAGATGAGGAGTAGCTCCTGGGTCTTCAATTTGAGCTTCAGCTATCTTGCATTAGAAAGCTAAGTGAGTACCACTCCCCAGCTATCCTCCATTCAGGCTCAGGACCACTGGTATTTGTATGATTCTGTACAGCAAGCCAGGGGAGGGCACGAACCCAAAGCTTTGCATAGGCTTTCCCCCATCACTGTTGTGTACAAGGATGTAATGTGGATCCTTGTTCCCACTCCTCTCTAAAGCAAGCATTTTGTCTAAGGCACACCCCGCCCTTATGAGAGCTGTGCCCTCAGGTTTATTTATCTTACCGCATTCATTCTGGACCATGCCACCAACCACACTGTATGATCCAGAAGGCTCTTTTTTAGTGATCTGCTCAGAGAAGTCATTGCCTTTCATTTAACATGAATGACCATGTTGCTATCAATGGCCCACAAGTCCAAAAACTTGGCTTGGAGCTCCAGTGGAGATGAGTGCACCATGGGACAGTATCAAACAGTCCTGTTTGATTTCCATTTCAATAACAGATACACTGAACAATGATTTCTTAAGGCCTGCCGTGGAAAACAAAATTGAAAGCATAAACATATGCAGATGGAACTCAGAGCCCACGATGCTTCTGCCAATTTGTGCAACTTACGCATGCTCAAAATATTTACTTAGGAATTCTTAATTAAGTAAACTATTCGGTAGTGGTGTACTGTTTCAGATATGTCACAGTGTCACCGCAAAATATGCCAGTGCCTCCTCCTAACAAAGATCCCATTATGGAGCTTTTTATCAGGCACAGTGGGGTAAGTTTTCAGTACAGTGTACCCAGATTTAAGCCGTGCAGCTCCTCTTCTGTTAATGGGATTTGTGTGGCTAAATCCCTTCATTCCTTGCTGAAAAGGATCCCCCGCCCGACAGCAAGCGAAGGTGAATATCGAGTAGCGCAGTCAGGGCTGACATCAGGGTAACCCTAAGCACGCCTGTTCAAAGGACTTGCAGCAAGGCTGTCTTGGCGGCTTGTGGGGAAATGTGTACTGCACCACTGTGCAAGCAGGAATACAAATGAGCAAGGGTGTTAAAGGAGATGGTACAGCTTCTGAAGCCACTCCTGGCCTGTAATAAAGTGTTATATGCACAGGGTGCAAGGACTGATGGAAAAGAATTTTGAGTGCAGACTCAAATTTCAAAACAAACGGTTAAAATCAGCTTGGTTAAGTGCTTTGTCTGTATGAAATGTGTTGGTAGTTTAATAATTCTCTTTCTATTTTGCCTTTCATTCCATATTTGCTGGAACAAAATTCTAAGCTCTTTGGAGAAATCTCAGTGCATGTTTCTGCCTGTACTGGAGCTTGGTGAGAACTCTGGTTAGTGACTCCTATTTATCTATAAACAGCTAGTTCTATTTATCACTTTGCTAAAAAGCAGATTCTTCTAACAACAGTAAAAACTAGATTTATTTTTTTTCTCATGTGGTTGTACAATTGCCCATTATAAGGTTTTATTTTATATTTGTGTATTTGCCACTTGTGCAAAGATTCTAAGCCCCTCTATAAAATAGAACTCAGGTGATGACCTTCCTATGCAGGACATTCATCAAGTTGCAAGAACATAATGACATTTGATATCAATGAAATGACTAATGTGCTGAAGTTAAACAAATGCTTGCATTTGTAAATATAAAATAGAGACTCTAGAAAAATTGTTAATGAAAAGTGCATTTTTATTCTGACAAGCAATATTGCATTCAATATGTGCTTGTTAATTGCTCACATGATTTTAGGGATTAATATTTAATTTCTGAAGTATTTTCAAAGACCTATCATTTTAATGAATTGCTGAATTGCTTGCAATATACAATAATTTTCATGGTTCTGATCTTTACATTTTTCCCTATAATGCTGTGAAAAGGAAGGTTATAGTTGTGTATGTCCCAGAGAGAAGACACAACCATGACAGGGAACACATTTTGAGGGAGAATATTCATTGTCATCTGTCTTTACATAGGTAAACAAGCATTATTTTAGAAAATACTTTGAAATTTTCCTCCTACTGCTGTGTGTTTTTGTTTATATCCAGTCTGACTGCAGCTGCAGACAATTTTTCAAAGAATGATAAACCTGGTATTTCAGGACAAACCAAACCTTCTGAGACACCACTCCTCAGGTTTAGCTTGTTAACTTTGAACTGCAAGGTCCTATCCAAGCCCAGATTTAGATTTTTTTTTTTTTAATTTATTTGAAAATTACTCTGTTTAGAGCTCAATTTCAGTGCTGGTGTTTCCCTTGCATTAATGACTAGTGATGGAGAACAGTGATGACTATTCATATGCCAGCCACTACCATTAATTGCTTTGATGTGCAATGTTATCCCACTAACACTGTTCAATTGGATAACCCATGTGGATGGCCCAACATCACACTTTGAATTGTGCATAGGCTATTGCACTGTGGTATGGTTACAATTATAGCAAACTGCAGCAGAAATCTTAACAAAACCCTGCATTCAGGATTTCCTTGTGATAAGAATCATGAGAGTTTGCACCGCAGAGAAATATTAGATGGGAAAAGATGCCAAAATGTGGCGTGTGGATCTGTCTTTTGACAGTTATAAAGCAAAACATTCTCCATCAAGTAAAAAAAGTGTAGTCTTCAACCTGCCAAGGGCCAGGAGTAAAGCACAATCCTCCTGAATGTGTGACAGACGCACAAACTGAGGGACGCCACAAGAAATAGTGGAGAGGAAGCTTGAAATGCTGCTGGATGCATTTCTTTAATATAAATAGTTTTCCAAAACCTCAGATTCATGATTCAGCACTTCTTTTGGCACTAAAATTATAGTAACAATTTAAAGTAGGCTAAACAAGTCTGAGGGAATATGCTGGTAAATTCAGGCCAAAGAGGGGGAAGTCCCTGGAAGTAGTAATAAAAAAACAAAGGCTCTCCTCCTCCTTAACCCCCTCCCCCCCCCCCCCCCCCCCCCCAGTAACTGAAGTTTGATCCTTTTAATAAGGAATGTCTTAAATCTCTCTTCAAGCACACAGTAATTATCAATATCCTCACAATACGTTCTGAGGCAGATATGATGATACTTATTTTCTGGATGAATAAGCTGTCCCACTTTGACCAAGGCCTGCTCCAAAAACGACGGGAGACCATAGAATACACTCTTTAACCTAATTATGAGACAGTAGTAATATGTATGGAGGAAGCAACTAAACTGTAAATTATACATGGGGTAGATACCGTAGCCAAACCTTTCCTACTTTTCTTTGTTTTGAAAGTCATAAGTTTTTGCTGCTCAAGTTGAGATAATTGTTAGTGAAAGCTGTGGGGGAAGCTTTCTTTTCCAAAAGAGATGCCAGAAAGTTATCTCATAACTTTTATCAGTATTTTAATGTAAAATATATATTTATATTATACATTTTATATGTATATATATATTATTTATCAGTTAATTGGTCATGTAGCCTCAGCTAGTCAATGACCACTGGGTACCCAGTGGACCAGAACACTGTGTCTTGTGTACATATGTTGAACATAAACTTGAATTTTGAAGTCTTGTGTGTGTTCACATCTAGGACCTAACACCACATTCCTTCAGGATTAGGAATTTTCCTCAGCTGGCCCATTGCCTGTGCTTCCTGACAGTGTGGCTGACCTGTGTGCCTTTCAGCCGCTCTTAGGCAGAAGAGACATTGACCAAGCTGCAATTTCAGGTCCCCTGTTGGGCACATTCAGGTTACGCCTAGATTTATAAGAGCACTGTCAAGTAAACATGGTGAGACTGCTTCTGCATCATTTGAGAGCCATGTAGCTCCAGGGGTGAAACCATCCACAGGGAGGAGAAGGGGACAGTACCAGGATGGTGTTTTTATTTCTGGTGCTGGTGGTATGCAAGCCCAGAGAACACAGCTTGACACCAGAGCCCAGCAATGAATTTGCAGAGCAAGTGGTCAAAAACCTACTAATTTTTGTAAACCTCGTGCACCTGTATTTGCAATTTGCCCTCTCCTCTGCCTCAGTGTACAGTGAAGCTTCTCTGCAAGCTCTTCTGCAGTTTGCCTGTGATCCATCACTTATCAATTTAGTTTGCTTATAATTGGAACTACGATGTTTTCTTTGTCACTTGGAGAGGCACCCAACTACTACCCTTTATACAACATAAACAGTGTAATGCTATATGGTATCATGTGGCTGGATGTATACATACTCTGAACAAGATACAGTTCTCTTGCTGTAACTTTGAAAACAGCCAGACTAAATACCGGCATGGTTTGGGAAAAGATTCTGGTATTTTAAAGTGATCAAGGTGATACTTTTCCTTATGATTTTAAATGTCTCCTTCTCATGTTACTATCTAAGTACTATGTTACTATCTAAAACCGTTGTGGAAGTCAGAGAATCATATTATCTCTACATGACATTCACTTTTTTTTTTTTAAACATTATTGTATCTCTTAGAAAATTTTGATTTAAAGGCATGGTCATTTAAATATTTTATTGAGTTGTTTAAGTAGAGAGGCCAGAAACAAAATCTCAGGTCAAAACCTGCCTGAATCTTGGGGAGTCGTAGATTCCAGATGCTCCAGCTTTGTTCCTTAGTACTCAGAGAAACATGAATGAAAGCAACAGGTCTGAGCACTCATGCCCCATACACTGTGAGTGGTCAGAGCTACAACTACATTTTCTTCTTACTTTTGTTTAGTAGGTAGTACCACATGGCATGCATGTTCTGTGTTTGCAATACCTTTTTTCCATATCTATAAAGCCCCAAGCCATAAATAAAAATACAATTGAGAAACTTCTCAGGGATTGTTAACTTTGGAAAAGATGCACAAATACCTATTAAAGGCAGAGTGAATCATCATGGAATTTCCATCCCACAGTAAAACATGTATTTCATTTTGACCAGCGAAGAGTTCTGCATTTCACCCTTTTTGTTCTGGCTTTACTGTAGTTTATTGAAATGGCAAAATGAAACACTCTGATTTTGTTTAAATGCAACATCTATGTAATTTTCTGGTTACCTTTAAGGTGAAGTTGGTAAGTTCCTACAAAACGCTTCAATTTTGTTTAGTCAGCATTTCCCAAAAAGAGCACTTCCAATGGGAATTTTTCAACACTAAGAACAGAGGCATAAGTGAGCGTACAAGATGGAGAGAAAAGGAATGGGGAATTTATTCTGTATCCTGTAACTAACAGGATGGGAAATTGAAACTAAATGTATGATCCAATACCAGGCTGGGAAAAGCTAAAGAGGGGAAAAAGTTTGCAGAGGTACTTCCTTGGAGCTGCCAAGAAGCAGGATGTTGTCTGCAGAGCACAAAAACCAGCTAGCCCATGCAGCAGGGGCTTTTGCAGGCTTCAGAAGGTCTATATAACTAGTCAGGGATGTGGATCAGAAATAATGACCACATACATCATTATGGGGTAGTATGACTCAAGCTCTTCCCTTTTGGTGGTCTACGTTTTTTTGGAAGACATTTTCTGAAGTGCTTCATTGACTTGGGTGCTGAAGAGTGTTTTCTGAAAATGGACTGAAGGCTCCTAAGTTGTGGAGCTGTCTCAGGGTCCAACACATTGGGTTGAGAAAGGACTGTTTTGCTAACAAAACTATACTGAGCTCCTTGCTCTTGCTGGCTTGTCCAGAGTCAGTTGAAGCATCCCTGCTGGTACTTGATAGATGTGACCTGAGGCATCCCTGAATGTGTACACACGTTGTCTTATTTTTTCAAAATATGACTGCTTAAAATGTAGCTTGTACTGATGTTGAAAAATGAGCCTGTAATGATGCTGAAAAATGAAAAATAAATGCACTAAAGTGAAAACATATGGCAGGTGCAAGTTATATGCAAGCTTTATAAATAATGCTGAAAATATACTTGAAGAATGAGAAATACAAATGTTTCTGGTCTGGATAGCCCATATTAAGGATCACTCATATGTGCTCCGTGATATTTGCCAGGTCTAGAAGTTCAGTTATGCTGGTGAACTTTCATTAATCACTCAGTACAAGAGTGTAATAACAGGCAAGAAAGTTGGTACTGTCAAGTCATCCTCTAAATTGTGTTCAATGGTTTCAAATGAGTGATGGATGGATGGGCTGCAGTAATTAAAACACTGAGCCTGAATCTGTGTAGGCCATTCAAAGCAGACCTTAACTTCAGAGATTCACATACAACCAGTTATCACTATTTTCTGTTTTTAAATATGACTTACTTTCCACATCTAAACATCTGATGGCAGTGTGTAGGACTGGAAGCAGAAGTGCCAAAGTTCCACTTGTGTGGAGTTTCTGGCACAAATCAGACCAAGAATTACTGCAAGATTTCCAAATCCGCTTACCAGACCAGAAAAGTTGGGATAAGTCTACATAATTATAGGAACTAAACTTCCAAACCTTCCTCATTTACTTAGCACCTTGCCTGCCACATGGCAACATACAGCAAAAGCAATTAATAGCCTCAATCTGGTTCTAATGTGTCTTTCTGCTTTTCTTCAGAGCTTTGTCATCTGTGGTGGCTTTAGGAGCTAATATCATCTGCAACAAAATCCCAGGCTTGGCCCCTCGGCAGCGAGCGATCTGCCAGAGCCGCCCTGATGCCATCATTGTGATTGGAGAAGGGGCACAAATGGGAATCAATGAGTGCCAGTACCAGTTTCGTTATGGGAGGTGGAACTGCTCTGCACTGGGAGAGAAAACAGTCTTTGGACAAGAACTTCGAGTAGGTAAGGGAGTCTCTAATACAGTGCTAAAATGGTATTTTGGGGCTATTTGTCTTTTAGCTTTCTCACTGTGCTTCTGCAATGGTTTAGCTCCCTCTAAGGTATTTGCTTGCTGGAGTTCAACAGTGATGCTCCCAGAGCAACTGTGGTCTGTATTTTTCAATCATCAAATGGTAATTGGCAAGAGACAAGAAATCTCTAATGAACTCTAGACGAAGTCACTCATATCTGTGCAACTTCATACCTAGCAATGACCCAGATCCCTGCACAGGCATCCTAGGGCACAGTCATCACAGCCCCTGAAAAAATATTTCCAATTGTTATCCTGTTAGAGGCTGCCATGATGACTGTGGTGCATGTTAAGGCCAATCGAAAGGGAACTACAATGAGCTCCAAAGAACACCTCCACTGATTTCCAAAGAGCTTAAGTAAAAGGAGAGTCCCAATTAACTGATGGAAGTGTAGCACATACGACACTGGCCTTCCAATAAAAAAATAGCAATACATATCCATTTTAATGTTGCTGTCATATTTTAAAGAAAATACTGCAATTGATTTGAGGCAGGAAACCTATTCGAAGAAAATAATACCGGATCTTGGCCTGACAAACCATTAGCTGGCAGAAGTTAAGTGATCACTTTCCATTTACCGTATGTCTGCTATTATTTCATAGGGAGGATTATGCAAATTTATTTTCCAGCACTGAGATCATTATTTTCCTCATCAACTAGCTCAGTATCCTAACCCTATTCTTGTCCTTTCCTCTCTCCCCCAAGGGCTGTCCACTTACCATACCCCATGCTTATGGTGCTCAATGTTGGGATAACATTTTGTGGTGTGTGGCTCTCACAGGGGTGCTCAGAATGAAATCATCCAGCTTCTCTGTGTGGTTGTAGCATGTTCTTGTGTCACATTCTTCTCTGGGTGACATCTCTTTCTTGAATTCAATAGTTCAGGTGAGTTTTGTAACACAATTGAATGTAGTCAGACACAAGATATCTTTAAAACTGTGTGAAAAAATAGCATAACAATTATTCCCATCTGTGCAAAGAGGAGGCAACTTACATGGTGCTTTGGTTGTTAATAGAGATCAAGGTACTTTTTTTTTTCCCCCAACATACTTGTGCAATGAATGCCAAAAGCTCAGGTGCGCTTAAGTCAATGACGAAACTGAATATTTTTTCAAAGCACATGCAAGACTGAGAGTCTGATTGAGGTCTGGGCTTTTTCAGTGCACAGTGGACTAGTTATAAAGAATTGTAACTGAATAAGTACATTGATGTCAGGAGAAGTGACTTATACTAGCAGAGAATTTATCATACTCTGGCATTACTCCACACAAAACCACAGAAGTGAAAAGGCCTAGAAAGCCAAACTAATGGCTAAAGAAAAGTCTGAATTTCTTGAACTTTAGAAAAATTTTCGGTAGAATTAATGCTGAAAAGATGGTAGTGAGAAATTTGATTTTCAGTGTCTCTTCCCACATTTGACTGAAGAGATTTCTAATTCCTCTTAGAAAATACATCACACCTAACCTTTGTTTCTTAAAAGGAAGTGGAAGGCATTAAACATCCTCGAGACACCATATACAGGAAATAAACGAACACTTAACATTTGCCTTCATCTTTAAATGAATCAGAAAGCCATCTAGTCACCTGTATTGACTATTAGAAGCACAGGTCTAGTCTTCCTTGGTTGGTCTTAGACTTGTTTGTCATAAGATGATATCCAAAATGATGTTGCTACTAGAAAATATATAGATGCCAAGCAGACTACTGTTGTACTTCTTTATGCTCCTTTGTCTTGACCTGCTAAAGCCTGCAGGCATGCTCTGAACCTTAGACAAGTAAGTCCTCTTAACATCTGTGAGATCATCTATGTCCTTGGAAAGAGACACTTGGTAGTGTTGTACCCGAGTCAGTGTCACTGCTAAACTTTCACTTGAAAATGTTTTCATGACTTCTGCTTTCCTCTTCAAGCTCAGAATCTTGTGACACCTCATCAGCGTAGGTATGATTGTATTCATACCTAACAATCTATACCACTGACAGAAATTGTGCAAGTGAGCACAGTGAAAACGCTTAAAGAAGACAACAAGTCGTGGTTGTGCTTTCTTTCTGAAATAAGAGCCATAGGGAACAGAAATTGTTTGGTATCAGGATGGACCAGCTATCAGGACGGTCAGACTATACAAGTTTTGAAAAAACAAGGTTTTCTTGAGCCATTGTTCAGGTCATATTTGCCAAAATGTTCACCAAATTCTTGACCTCTTCACCGAACCTGGGTGGTTTCTTTCAGCTCTGAAATGACTGATGTGGAATTTGGTGGGTTCTTTTATGGCTTAACCCAAACACAGACAAAACTTGGCAGTTGCAGCTGAGTTCTGCTTTGACATTTGTTGGGTGTGAAACCACACAAACTGTAACGGATGGAGAAGGTTTACACGAACCCTGCCAGCTGAGCCAGATGAGTTCCATGCAGGTCTATAAAGGATCCCATAATCCACATGTCTTTATTTGTTTTATTAGTGGAGTAGCACCCAGAGATGATGTGGTCAGTATCTAGGGAAAGGACAAGGTTTAGGAAGTGGTGTTATTACACTAGTGAGAGGAAAACAAGTGAAAAAAAGGACAAAGTTAAAATAAAATAAAATACTTAAAAGGTACAAAAGACTTGTAAACATAAATATTCACATGTGTAACAAAACACATCTGTATCTGACACATACAGAAACACTAAACCAGACATTTGGTTCTGTCTTGAACAGACTGAAGGAAGGATTAAGACAAAAAAAAAGACAGACATTATTCCTTTCATCCTCAATAAGCTAGCTATGTTGGATTGATGCTGAGCTATTTTTTCAAAGACTTACTTCAGTGAATGGGTCCTGTATCACCACCTATGTAATACACAGGGTTCAATATTAAAAACAATGCAAATAATTCATTCGGAGGTTAGAATAACAACTGTAGCAACCATGTTATATGTGGGGCATTCATATTTGTGTGAAAGATTTATAGCAACCAGAGATAAAAAGTGGTAAGGAGATCCAAATTAGTAGCATGAACAAAGGACGTGGCATGGAATGCATTAGGCAAGCCATGTGTATAGCTTTTTTTTTTTTTTAATTGTCTTTTTATATATATATATATATATTTATAGCTGGGAACTTTCCCAGTCGTGCTAACTCCAAAGAAAAATATCACTACTACACTTACTTTACTCATCCTGTCCCTGCACGTACTCATAATTGTCATCTTCCTGCACTCATCCTTAGTTTTCACACCAGCTTCTCACATAAAGTCATCTTTTGCAGTCTCTATTCATTCCCCTTGTCAGAAGCCATAAGTTTACCTCTTTAACAAATGGATTCACAAATTAATTGGTTAATGATACATAAATTGGTATTATACATCCGATAATCATTGTGGAAAATTTATTGTCCTTCTAACTTTTTGAAGGCAAGGGCCCTGATTTGGAAATGTATAGCCTCTGGTCCTACCAAGCTATTAATGCAAAAGAGTGGATTGGTCTTAATTGCCCCAAATGATGGTTTAAACAATCTATCATGTAGGTACCTCTAAAAGTTATAGATTATTAATAGCAATTGGAAGCAAAAAACTCTAAGCAAATAAGTATCCAGTGCAGCCTCTGAAGTAGGGAGTTAGAATGAATATCAGAATTGAAACCTACCATGGTTCTTTGAAAGTAGATTGTTCTGGCTAATTATTTGAGTATTGACCTTTTCCACTGAAATTCTCCAAACTGAAGTGCTTATAAACAGACTGCTCTTATAGTGTTAAATCCAGGGCAAAAATGAGGTACAGCAGTCAAAAGTCTTAGAAATGTATAGCTGTAAAGATATAAAGATATCAAAATAATCTGTAGAAGATCCCTTTGTCAGACTCATGATATAGAAAATTGTCATGAATTAGTAGTATTCATCTGGCTGTCTTTCACACTCATCAGAATGTCTCAAAGATAACTTTAGATATGGGTTATATGGAAAAACTTAATAATTGATCTGAACATTTTACAGGGAAGAAGCAACAAATTGGCAAAAAACAAGGGAGTTCAGAAGTTTTTTTTTTTTTTTTTTTTTTTAATTTCTGACCTTTTGTGTGGATCTGTAGATTTCTGGTATGTTGAAAAGATGCTTCTGAAGTGAGGTTAAGCTTTGATTGCTGTGAGAGATTTAGGAAAAGACCAATATCTTAAGAAATTTCCAGTCACCGTGCATTTACCCAACTCTTATTCCACTCTCCAGGCAGAAAGGGAGAGGGATGGAAGAGAAAACTGCATTTTTAAAGACTACTGAAATATGTGCATGGATTTTGTTAACTCACAGGTGAAGAAGACCTTACAGGTTATTTTGAGAAACAGTCAGAAAATAAAGTCGATTGTCAAGGTTATATACACGCTTTCACTTGTATATATGCACACATAAAATGCTAGGAAGACAGCATAATTTCAAACAGAAAGTGAAGAAATGGAGTGAAGCACCTTCCAGAAGAAAGATACTCATAAAAATGTGATTCTTTATATATTTACACTGGAAATATGTAACTAAATCCACGTTGAATCCTGCTATTTTAGCTGCAGGCATAAAAGAACATGGGAATTGGGCATGAAAGATTTGTAAGTGATGACATTGTGGAGAATTGGTTGGCATTTTATCATGCATAATGAGGGATGTCAGTAAATTATTCTTGGTTCAGGCCATATATAGGCTTAATTAAACTTGGATTCACATATGAATCCAGTCATTTTTATTCTGGGCTACGATGGTGGTTTGACCGAGATGCCAAATGTTCATAAAAACTTCCTACCAAAAATGGGAGGAGTAGAGAGGCTCATTACTCTCCAAAAATGGAAAATCACATCCAGGGAGATACATTGATCTAGTACAGTAGTGTCTAGTATGGTATGAGTTGGCCAACTTGGAAAGCTTGACTTGCAGTATGAGCAGAAAATTTCCAATACATGAAGACAGGCGGCATTCTTAGACATGCTTTACAACCATACATGTGTTTTAATGCTATCAGCAAATCAATAAAGGGAACCATAAATGAATCCAGATAGTTTGCCTAAAGTAAGTACACTTCTATCTCTTTATTTCCCTTTCTTTCCTGTTGCCATTTTTTTTCTTTCAATTACTTTATGTTCTCATTTTCCAATTTTTAATCAATATATGTTGTTAGTTAATGCTTAGTAATATTCGTGTATCAGGTTGACTGTATGTTTATTATTCAAACATCTGTGTATTTATTATGGGAAAATCTATCTTTACAGAATTGTGTTATATCCAATAAAAATAATATGGGGAAAAGAAAGGAGTCGTGCAGCTGGAAACAATTTAGAGGGGGAAAATGAGTTGGAAT
Organism: Anser brachyrhynchus; assembly: GCF_964034855.1. NCBI lineage: Eukaryota > Metazoa > Chordata > Aves > Anseriformes > Anatidae > Anser > Anser brachyrhynchus. Next base: position 72,831,796 of record NC_137694.1, read on the forward strand.
TAGATTATTTTAAATGTGATACAGAGAAGGGTATACACTTCACCAACAGAAAGGCAGTAATTATCTTTGTCATAGCAGTAGGTGCTATGATTGGTTTAGGCATTTGTCAGTTATTGTCAACCACAATTGCACAGTGGCCTTTGGATATAATGTGGAAAAAAATCTTTTTTTTTTTTTTTTTCTGTTGTTGTCATATAGCATGGTTCCAGATAACAAAGTCTTTTTAGCATTCAAGCAACTGATCAGAAAGAAACTTGTTTGTAATTTGAACTGGATGTCTGCATTGGTGCTAGGATATGATAAAAGACATTTCAATGTAGAAGTGGCTTCTTGGGGGATGGCAGCAGCTTCCAACTCATAGTGCAGCAGGTTATCTGGGATGTCAGGAGATAGGTACGCACAATGTGTTCAATCAGCCAAGACTGTGTGCGAGACTTAGAGAAGACTGCCTAAGACCAATACAAATTGGGTCCTTGCTGCTCACATGGCTACCTTGGAATGACTGCTGATGTCCATTTCACAAAATGTCATGTGGAGGCATTGCATTTGCTTGTGTGATTTAGTTAAATGAGTACATGCTATAAATGCCATGGCAAATTTAATGAACCATGGTTTATGCAAGAATAGTTTTTAATAGAAGCACAGAGGTATATTACAAGATGCATAATCCTCGGTTATTTAAAGAAAGAGATTTCCCATTATTAGGCTGAATTCAAAAATAAAAATAAAAAATAAAACAAGACATGCACAGTGAACTGCCACCTATACTGGCTGAGTAACTGTCAGGCAGACAGGCAGAACCAGCGGTAAAGAGAAGAAAATACAAGCTCTGAGGACCTCCTCAGAATGCTCATTTTGCTGGAAAGATTTATCTTAGTGCAAATACCCTTTGAAAGCCTTATATTAAATAGCTCAAACAAACAGTGTATTTCTTTTCACAACTGGCATGTTTTTGCTGGAAGGAGAAACAAAAATGTTCTTAACTTGAAGAATATCCAGTATATTTGTACTATCTTATTAGATATATATTGCAGAAAGATTTCAGTTATATCAGAGATAGAACAAAGATAGAAAGTCCATGTTAGAACAAAATTGGGTTAATCCACTTAATGTCCCTCATACCTATATTAGTTATCCTGTAGGCAATAAGGTAACCAAAAAAAAGGTATGCAAGCTGCCTTATGAGGACAGTTTTTACAGGGCAATTCATTCTGATGGTGACCTAAAGAGTAGAAAAAAAGCTGTGAAAATCTAGTGGCTACAAGGTAAAGTGAGATGGCTATTTTAGTTTGCATCACTGACTTTGAAGGAAATTGAAGAAAAGATTCAAACAGTTTGTACTTTGTGACTGTAGAAGGGTGGATAAGCTTCTTGCTATCACAAGAAACAAAGCAAGACAGTAACCCAAACCAGAATAAGAAAATAAACCTCCCAGCTGGCAGCAGCTGATGTTGGGAAGGGTTGGTAAAAACTTATGAAACAACTTCTGTGCTAAGAATTGATATTATTCTAGCTGAGGAGACCTTTTGTGAGAGTGATAGGTTGAGACTTTTCCTAATTTTAGTAGGATTCTGTCATCTGAAGGTTTTAGAAAAATAAAAAAGTATTTCTGTTCTAAGGAAGTACTGTTGTATTAAACAAACATCCTATTTTGAGAGGATGGAGAATCCCCATCTTAGTGAATCTATTCAAAAATATGTGGATAATAATTTTGCTGTGCTTTAAATATTTCTTCAGATGTCAGAGCCCCATAATCACCCAGCAAGCCTTAATTAATGTTTTCAAAACAGACTGCAAGTCATAGGTGAAAAGATAAATGTGAATGGACAGCGCCCTTTGTAAATTATTAATTGACAGTAATATATTTTGTTTGACTTTACTAGAAACAATGTCATTTTTCTACATTAATTTAATCATTTCTACCTCTTTTTCTTTGTCTCCCTATAAAAGAAACTTGTCTAGCATATGTAATCTGTGATATAGATAATCACCTTTTTGTAAGGTATAACTGTGTAGTGCAGTGTAGCTCAATTATGTTGTTGTTGTTGTTGTTTGTTTCTTTCTTTCTTTTTTGTCAAGGATCATAAGTTTGAAGAAAAGTACAAGTTCTCTTAGATTAAAATATTATCATTGCCATTTAAATATTTACCTCTTTGGCAGAACAGTTGCTTTTAAAATGCAGACATCCTTATTCTAAATGCAGCAGTAATATGTTAATACAATTACTTCATGAACTCTGTGTGGCTTGCAGCTGGATGAGAAATGGTAGATGCTGAACTGAATGAAATCTGGAATTCCCATTCTGAGAGGAGTGCTAACTCCTTAAACTTCTATTTCATTTGTCATATAAAAATGAAGTTTTCTTTGGAATACATATTTTTCTTCAGACACTTTCAAACTAAAATGCCTGACTCTGAACAACTTCACTTTGGTTTACTAATGCACTGCCTTTCAAACTAATTAAGGATTAATGCGCATTGATGTAAATCGATGCAGGGACCTGTAACTAGGGAGGCTCAAGTCTCTGCATCTCATGAGCTTTGGTCTCACCTGCTTCCATATGCATCTGAAGTTATATGGCTCTGTGACATACCTTGCAGTTTGGTAAGAGAAATCACAGAGCAAGACACACTGCCTTCCTGTGACATTAAACCTCAGGTTACAAAAGGGCCATTGTGTTCTCAGAAAACAACAGGTTGATGTGGGAAAGCAGTTTAATACTTTGTTTCAATGGTCCAAAACTAAATGGACCACTTTTTTCTTAAATGGAATAGCTCCTTTAAATAACCTTTTTTTTTTTTTTTTTTTTTTTTGGAGGTGGGTAGGTACTCGTGGTTTTTGGCATTCTGTGATTGTCCTAATAAATCTATAATTAGCTGTAGTAGCAAAGGATACTGTTATGTGCAATGTGACCTTACAGGCAGAGTCTGTAACAACCTGTAACTCTAATCATATCATGCTCAGCACTGACCAGAACAAAATCCTCATTTTCTGTTGCTTTTAACTTTGATTTTAGCTGCTCAGGATAAAATTTTCCATGTTACTGGTCTGCCTTGGGATGAGTGAATCAGAGGTCCTATGGAAAAGATAGTATGCAAATTATAGTTTATTATTTAATTAAATGTAGTACAACAATTTGGACACAACAGTGCTAAAGTTGCACAGCAACATTAAGCATGTCATTTCCTTACTTCTAAGTGCCTTGCTTGGAACATTAATGTTCCTTTAACGTCATTTTTTTCATGTCTTTCTGTAATAAAATTGCTGGCTACAAATGATCCTTAGTATGCTGACTGAATTAGTTCCAGCCTCCCAGCCCTATTGGTTAGTGACCTTCAATGTAACGCACACTTAAAAAGGAAGGTGAATAATATTTAAAATTAAATAAAATCTGGTTCTGGACCTAGCCCAAAATCACAGAGGCCAAATTCTAGTCCTTTTACAGTCAGTAAAATTTTTGATTTTGCTTTCACCGAAGCCAGGATTTTACAGCCACTAAAAAGGCACTTGCCTTTTGGGTATGAGCAGAAGTTCAAATTGGAACTGAGTTTCGTAGCAGGGACTCTGCTAAAGCCTAATTAGTTAAATGAAGATCAACTATGCGACATTTGATTTTTTAGGTACAGAAAAACTTTTGAAACTGACAGGTGCTGCTAAATCTTGCCACTGCAAGAAAAGTTCTTTATGTAAAACAAAAGGCAGTGCAGGACAGCAGCTAACCTGAACCTGTTGGTATCTGATCCTGTAATAACTTAGGCTTCTAATGACTTTGAAGATTCCCCGAGCTTTACTAGTGCGGTTAACTATGTTGTCAAAATCTCTTCCCTAGAATTACAGATGATAGGTTTGGTCATCTAGCTCAACCTCTACATCAAGTAGTACAGACTAAACATAACATTAGACTTCGGAGTTACATGTGTAGCAGCATCCCTCCCTTTTCTGCCCTGTTCCTTGGGATGCATTCTGTTTGGTAAACCATTTGTTTCTAAATTTAAGAGCTTGAAATGCACAGAGAGGCATGTACAAACATTACAAAAAACACAGCGTTTGTTGATCTGTACATTTTGGTTTGCAAGCGAATGTTACTGCATTCATGCTCAGATCGCTGATCCATGCAGTTTGCTGTCCTGCCTCTAGGCACGAGCAATTTCTTTTTCTAATGAAGTGGCTGGCATAGTCCAAAATATTACGACTGACAAATATCTTATTTTCTAATTGACAAAACTTCCTTCCTTAGTATCATGCATGACATTTTAGCATTGGATTAAATTACCCATGACTGTAGTTCGTTTCTTACTGACTGTGGAGTACAATATTACTGTTAATGGTATGAGTTGAATTAAAATGAAAGCACATAAGCAAGCAAGCAAGAAGATAGTATCTATTGTTTGAAGGTTTGAAAAAATGAATCTAGCCCAGTGGTACTAAGGTAGCTCTTCTCTCAGTCTTCAAATTGGCCAAGAACTTTAGTTTTGCTCTGTTTACCCAATATGTGCTTAACTTTAAGCACTGTGTTTTAAGTCCTATTAAAGTAAAAAAGGGTTTAAAAGTGCTTCACTTTAAATGCATGCCCAAATGGTATGCAGAGTACAAAAGTCATAGTGAAAGCCAGCATGCAAATCAAGCTGGGGATGGGTCTTTCAGATAGTTAAAAGCGTAATACTTTTTCAATTTTGATCTAATTTGGTTTTAGGATTTAAGTAATCCTAGGTGAAAACTTGCAGTCGCAATTTTAATTTGTTACTCTGTCCACTACAGAGGCTCAACCTCAGATTTCTGGGACTGATAAAGAAAGATGATTCCTAAGACTTAACCAATGTTGGTGTAAGTGGGCTTGGATAGCTAAGGCATATTTAAGAAAACTGCTCTAATCCCAGAAAGCCAAATTGTGTGCTGGGAGAAGACACCTGTATCTCTAGGTGTAAGCTCAACAGACATGGACTGACTTTGAAGAAAATAGTTAAAGATGAATTGCTGTAGACTGGAAAGCTCTGTTCAAGTTGCTAAAAAGAATGAAGTTTACTCATGGTTCATTATTTATTTTTACTTGTTTACTGATTTCTTCATGACAACATGGAACCTGGTTTTCTGTCTGACTCAGCATCCACCCATCCTGCTCAGAAAAGATGTCCACACAATGTCCTATTGACAGGGTTAATGCAACCTTGCAGTTTCTGAGGGAAAAGACATGAGAAGTAGCGGTGGTTTCTGTCTCTGTTGCTGAACTTAAGGGCTTCAGACAACAGAGGCAGAAAAATTGGGAGTCCCTTCCTCACTTCTTTCTTTTGGCCCAGTTTCATACCACATAGCTCCAGGCATTTGGTTGAGATGTCTAAGATACGAACCTAGCCAGCCTGTATTCCTTGTATGGAAAGGAATACAGAGAGAAGCACTTCCAGAGGGTGATTTGGATCTTAATTTGACTGCATGACTGTGTGGAGGTCTCTGTTGACTATCCTGGGAGTTTAGACTCCCTAATTAAGTATCAAGCCCCTTAATGTCCAATTTTGGTCTGTCTGTGAAATTTTTCCTCCTCTCCACATATGTTTCTCAGGGGAAAATGTGGTCTATAAAGTCATACCTGCTTGCCTGACATAGCAGAAATGAAAACATGACCTTCCTTTAAACTCTTGGCTATTCTTGGTACTCATTCACCATTAGTACCTGCAAAAGTCATCTTAGCTGATGGCTTTCAGGCAGATATTGGCAAAGAAAAAAAAAAAAAGAAGCTGTAACCACAGGCATATGCTCCACCACTGCTATTTGGAAATTTAAGAACAAGTGGGAGTCCAAAATTACCACCAGATGGTGCACCTATTTAGCAAGTGACAGAGACATGTTCCACAAGAAAGGGTAGCCACAGCCTCCAGCAACCCATCAAGTTGCTTCCCCTGCTGTTTATTCTCAGCTGTGATATGAACTGAATGTGTTTGAAACATGGACCTGCTGGTCATGCTATTCTGTTACATTTAATATGGAGTATGTTTTCAATCTCTGCAATGAAAGCCTTTCAACTGCCTGGATAGGGGAATGAGGAAGTGGGAAAGTGTGTAGCAGATCTATGGATGTGTATAAAGGGAGAAGAAAAGAAAAAGAGATGGGCTGGGAACAGGAAAAATTGGTGATGGCGAATGGTGATGAGCAGGTTCCAAAATCAGAAATGGTGAGAACAAAGCATATTTGCACTACTGTTTTGTTAAGTGGGAATAATTCTGGATATTTTTGGTAAGTAACTGGGAGAAGGTTGAGGTCAGGGCATTTCTGAAGTATAGCCTCGATGCATAATTTAATATTTTGGAAAACTGCCAGTGCCAGTATCCCGGGTGAAAACATATGGGATAGTGTATTAACTACATAACAAAGGTGGTGAACTTTCCTAGACAGTAAAGTGTTTTTATTCTTTGACTACTGCTCATTCCTAAACATTCATGGTACTCCATACTCAAAGATTAGCACCAGTTAATATACATATATTTTCTGCCATAATTTTCACAACACAAGACCATGCAAATCTTCAACTTGATTTGCTCTAAATCAATACACTATAAATGTGTAGGAGATAAGTAGGTCTTTCTTCCCCTCATACTTTCCTTCTTGCATGAAGTAGTATGTAGGTTACTGGCAATCCTCTTTCAAGAACATTAGAAAATTAACCTAAAAGAAAACATTGTGAGTCTTGTTTTGGTATGCTTTAAAAGATGCTATAAATAGAATTTAATATATCGCTAGAGAATAATTAATTAGAAAAGTTGTTCTTTTGATTGCAATTTGACCAGTACAGAAATGTCTGATCAGAAAGTTTCCTCTGAGCAAAGAATGAAAACATTTAAATATTCTTCTACCTGAGCAGAACTCATTCTGAACAGACAAAATATTTTTTCATTCTCTTTGTCCAAGCTGAGAGGAAGGCATCTTCTAAAGAAGCTCAATAAAATTTCCTTCCTATCATTTTTCATATATCCTGTGGCTCCTAGTCCAATGTGAGAACTATCATTATATGGTTAAAGCATGGACCAGGAGATAATGGACTTGGATGCTGTTCCCAGCTGTGCCATATACTTTTCTTGTGACCGAGGGCAAGTCACTTCATACCTCGCTCTCTGAAGACTAAAGATGTTTAATTTCAGTGGGGAGTTGAAAGGCTTAATTAATGTGGACTAACCTCACTGGGACTTAAACTTTTGTGAAGTACCCTGGGATCCTCAACCAGAAATGGTCACTTTTAAAGACTTCTTATCCAAACAGGAAGCAAAGCACAGATGTGTCATGAAGGGATTCGTTCTTACAGGCCATACTGAAAAATCTTGACAGGCCTGCTAAGATTATTTAGTTTGCATAAGAAAGTATGGAGGCTTTGATTAGTTGTCTGCAAACAGTCTAAATTCCAATTTCTCAAAAATAAAATATTGTCCAGTACTTACATGTAACATTACAGAGAAAGAAAATAAAGCCCACGGGAACAGTAACTGCTGGTTACTTACTGTATGCTCACTGTACATGTGCTGTGATTCTTTGAGTAAATCTTCCTGTCCAAGAGCCTCTTTTTATAGCTATTGGTGCACAGTGACATCCTGACACCAGCAATGGGGCTTGAACACATTTTCCCCTCCCTCCCTTTCTTTTTCTCCTCGTTGTCCCCCTTTTTCTTTTACTTCAGCAGTTTGGCAATGCTGAAACTGAGTTCCCTTTTTTTGTTTGCTTTTCCCTTGTCCATTGATCAACCATGTTGCTTTATTTCAGACACTGTAGTTTTAAGTACAATATAAACAGAAGTTCTTAGCAGAAGAGTTAGCTGGGATTTCCCTGCCCTCTTACACAACTAAGTTTCTGCAGCACTGCTATCTTGTTTGTTTTCAGGGATTAGTGGCAATATTCCACATACTGCTGTCAAAATGAGGCACAAGTTTGTTCAAAGAAGGCAAAACATTGATTTTTAAAGATCCCTAGACTACAGTGCAACTAGGGATGACCATGGAAAGCTCGAAAGGCAGCAGTCTACCCTCCAATGTGAGTGATAGTAAGACTGATGATGGGTTTTTACACAGCACAAATTATTTCCATGAATATTGTGTCCTGCTCAAAGTTAAATTAAAAGTGTCTGCTCTGAATATCTCATATAGCAGCGTGTGTGCTGTCATTTTGTGTTAGCCAGAGGAACATTACATCATGTGATAGGCAAAAACATGACATGGTACAATACAGACTAATCCAAGACTTTTCACGTGAAACATTTGTTTTGTTTTGGTTTTCAGACATTTGCGTTTCAAACTGGTCTGTTTTAATTACAGCTCAACCTGAACCACAAAAAACATAGATTTGAACTTTCCCAGAGTTCAGTGGTGTTCAGATCTGGCTTTTGGTTTGGCCCATCACAGAGACAGGGGTCAACTTCAAAGTTCAGATCTGCAAACAAGTTTCTACAAAGCATGGGACTATGAAGATTATTTAATGTGACCAATATCTTGTTTTAATGGTAGATTTGCAGTAGAGACACTTGCTAGTGTTTTTTTTTAATATTTTTTATAGTGTCTGGAAGACTGGTATTAATACCAATCTATTTAAATACTCTTGTATTCATACTCCTGGAAGGGAGTCATGTCTCCTTTCTAGGTCGTAAAGCCTAGATCCTGTACTAAAGCTGGAGTACTTTAAAAACCTACAGATTTTGCTTCTGATCTCTGTTTAAACTCATCCTTCAGTTCTGGGATATCACATCTAAAAACAATGGAAGCTCCTTGTGGGTAAGAAATTTGATCTTTTTATCCTCATAGCATTACAGATTTTCAGCTGAAAGGGCAGTTAACTCACAGGGCAGGCATCTACTCATTTGCCAAATCATTCTGTGCAACTTCTTGCAGGTATGGACCGGCATCTTAAAGTGAACTTGTGCAGTATTTGGCAAAACACGGGCTTAGCTCCCTGATCTTAGCACAACACAAATAATAAATAAGTTACTAATCTAATAGATAAGATAGCCTGACTGGTAGCCAGACAGGTTCAGATTAAACAGTAATTAAGTATCTTTCATGAGGTCTAAGAAGATTAGAGTAATTGTTCCTTATTTTTATGAATCTTGTCGCTTCCTAACTCCTGTCAGGACCAGAAACTCCAGAGCTGAAAAAAAGACTTTGCTCTTGTGATGCTTCCAGACTCATTTTGCAAACCAGAGAGGTTTGGACAAGCATCTGAACTCTGTGTATTTATCCAAAACCCTCTGAGCTCTTTAGTCTTTTAAATCTCTTTCATATGTGTGATTTGTGCTGCATCTCATTCACTGATGTTACAAACGAGTAGCAGGCGAAGACTCTGTAAATAGGAAGGAGGGCAGACATCATCACTTGAATCTTAGCTCTCCTCTCAGAAAGATTGTCAGGCAAGCCAAATCAACCAGAAATGTGAATTCAGCCACACAGGCATTGTAAAAACATTTGGAAGATCTTTAAGTAAATTTGAAAGCAACTCTCAGTTCAGCCCTTTTCATCAGAACTTTCCCATTTTCTTTCCACAAAATCTGAGCTCTGGCAGGGAGCAGCAGTAATTTCTGGGGTTGCTGCCCAGCTATTTGCCCTACACCTGGAAGATGTGAACTCTACAGCAGAATTAGCAGAGCAAAAGCTTATTCTGATGATCTGCAAACCCAGATTCTCCTCTGCTGCCTCCCAGGAAGGGCTGTAAGCTAAATCCAATGAGGCATGGTTCTTCTGCTACCGTGGGTGATATCAGCACAGTGGTAACATCCTAAACAGTCATGTTGAGACTCACTGCATCTCATCTGTGAAACCTTGCCTTGCCAAGAATGCACCAGAGAAACACTATAAAGACTGCAAGACTAAGAGATGAGTGTTGAGTCACCAGTGATAGGGCTCATGGTAGAGGTTTGCTTGTGAATTCTAGACATTGAGTTGGTCCTCTAGGTTGTCCTGTCAGGCGTCAGAAACCGTGCCAGGAATTTAAGTAAACAACAGAACAATCAACATGCAGAATTATCTTCCAGAAAACTGACAGAACTTTCCTGAAAACACAAGAGCCTCTCTGTTATGTTCCTGCGGGTGCATTTATAAAAAAAGGCAACATTCCAGTACATTATTTGATATGAATTATTTTTCTTTCTTTATCAAGCATAAGAAATGGTCTTTTGTTTATGTCTACCCAGTTCTTTGAGGAGTATCTTGAAAATACCATTCTTTGAAGAATATCTAGAAGACCAGAGTCTATGATGTCTGGACAAGATGACAGCATAACAATTTGTGTGCCTGGGAAGATCTATCCCAGGCATATAGGAAGAGTTTATCCATGACCAGCAGTCTAAAATGCTTCTTGGAGTTCCCGGAGGGGCTATCACCCTTTTTGAGGATGGGCAGTACTTAATCCACCTTCATTGTTATTACCACAAAAAAGTGTGCAGATGTCATTATTTCATAGGTATATGACATAGTACTCCTACATTGCTACTGCGCTGAAAGCTACAATATTACAGGTGGCTATGCCATTTTATGATATTTCTGTAATTTATACTGGAAATCTGAGAAATACTTTATATAAATATTTATTTATTAGATCCTGGCTAGACAAAGTATATGCATTGTCTGTGTTCTTCAGTTTAATAAAGAATACTGCCACTCTTCATAAACCTTACTTTATAAATGTCATGTCTAGGTAGAATTAATACTTTATTTCATATAAGAACATTCTAATTCCATACTTGATATAATGAAGTTTAATGATACTCTGAAAAACTAGAAAAATACACTAGAAGAATTTATATCGTGTTCAGTTTTATTGTTATTTATATATTAGTTTATATATAGAATAGTATATATATATACACTATATATATAGTTTTATTGTTTAATTTATATTGTGTATCCTAATCAGTAGTACTAGCAAAGTCATCTTCTAGCTTTTAATCTAATTAAATCTTTCTTTTCCCAATTAGAATATAGAACAAGATAATGGGCTGAAAGTAGGATATTATAAGGATGGGATCCCCTTTACCAAAATCACCATATACCCTCAGAAATTACACTTAGATGCCCACTGCCAGCATAGATTGAAAAACTTTCTGTCCAGGGAAGTGTGGCTTACCTCTCTGACAGGATGAGTTTAGACTCTGTCCCTTTCTTTGAATTTTTTACACATAGTTTTGGGGGTTCCCCATCCAGCTTGATCACTTCTGGAAGTCTTACTTTGTGGCATCTAACTCTCTCAATACTTGATAAGGCTCAATTCCTATCCTTACCACATAGAAAATACTAGCAGGCAGAACATCTAAGAGACAAGCTTTAGAGCCAAAATCCTGCCAGAGATTTATCTCTAGGTGTCTAGCTTTTGTCCTGTAGAAGTGATTAATTTTGTATACACTGGCATTAATTTTGTAAACACTGTCATCTAATCTGAAAACAGTATCTCATCCCTGCAAAAATAAAGGTCTATTATCATCAACTCCAAATGGGGACATAAAAACATTTAGGATCTCTGAAACAGAAGCAAATGTAACCTCAGCAAAATCTCAGGTAAAACACTTAAATTATTTTTTTTTTTTCCAAGTATAAATTAAAGGAAAGGTATGTGTCTAACTCTCTGCAGGTATGGCACGTGAGGAGGTGTGAGTACAGGGTGTTAGGAGCAGGCTCTGCTGTGTCCTTCTTCTACATCACGGGTAGGCATGGTGATGCCAAGCATTGCTGTGTCCAAATCCCCTTAGGGTTCTGGCAGTAGATGGACTGGTTCAATATCATGCTGGAACAATATGTAGAGGTGCAGAGCAGAGAAGCCTCAGTCCAAGGGAACACTTCTGCAATCATGTTGTCTCCTGCCACACTATGCATTTGCATGGACATCCTCCCTGCAAATGGTTGAATTTGTGTTGGATGAGAAGTCCACAGCTGCCTTCCTCCATAGACTCCCTACAAAGAGAATAGCTCATTTTCTTGCAAGTCCTTCTGCCATGTGGATAAATGCCTTAATATCCTCATGTCCCTGTGAAACAGAGGTATATAGTATCTGTTGTCCTCTCCAGTTGAAAGTCACATTCCATTTTAAGTCACAATCTACCTCTTGCATAAACAGATTTTGTCTAACATGAATTTCGGCTGGGCATCATATGGTATATCTGTAATTCAATAATTATGGCAAAGCGGTGCCTGCCCTCTAACAGACTCTGCACAATATATTGAGGTAACATCCATGATTTAACTAAAACGTCTTAAGAAATTCTGAAGTGAGAGCTAAAATTTCATCTGTAATGTACACAGATACTCACACCCACAGATACACACCCACAGATACTCTGGCATTCCCAGGTATAGGAGCTTAGTGTTGACTTCTACTTATAATTTAGCGAACCCTTTAAAAGGTATTATTTAACATGTTTCTACAGCAAAGCACAGGTGTGCACAGTGATTTACAAGAGAATACGGACATGACCACTGCCCTCAGGGATTTGTTATCTACCTTTGAAGTGACAGAATATAATACAGGAAAAGATGACTTCATGCAAAAGATAGTGCAGATTTATTTTTGAAGAAATGTTCTTCAACATTTATAAGTCAGGCCACTGAAGTGATTTAAACAAGTTAATTCAAATACTAACCCAGCACAGAGTCCACTGAGAAGGTCCGATTCTGCAAAGTGATAATTTCTTAATATTCGTGGGCACGGCAGGGGGGATCACAGGTATTTGTGAAATTGGGTCCATAGCAAAGTCAAATAAAACCACAGAATCACAGAATAATTTAGGTTGCAAGGATCCTATATTGGCAGCCATGTAGAACATCTATTCTAAACTGTTTCATTCATTATGAGCTCAAGTCTATTAAATCCACACACATGAAAATCTGAGTGACTGAAATGGTTTGGTAGCAACCTACTCAGCTGTTGTATACTAATAAATTGGAGCATAAGTTAACTTCAAAATAAATCTCCTTTAAAAATGTGGTAATACTGTCCTCCATTTCTCTGACTGGTTCAGAGTGGATTTTTTTTTCTGTTTTGTTTGTTTGTTTGTTTGTTTTGTTTTGTTTTTAATGTAATTAAATTAAATTAATGATTATTTTTATGACTATGGAAAGCATGTTTTCTATTTCTTAAATTGAAGCAGGCAACATAGCAGCACACAGATCTCTCAGAAACCTTTAACAGGCCATATTGTGGTGCAAGAGCATGATCAAGAGCAAACAAACAAACGAAAAAATATGCCCACATATAGCTGTAGTGTCCCTTCCCTTTTTCTTAATTACCATTTTTATTTCTCCCTGTGAAATGTTTTTCAAAAAAAGGAGGCATAATGCATAGGTAAACCCTATGCATAAGAACTGTTATCATGAATAGATTGACATGATTCAATTTTTATAGCAACACCTGGTTTCTCATAGTTCCATCTCCTTCAAGGACATTAGCATAGTTTAGGACCAAGTTTCTATGAGCGGTCTTCAGGAGTCCATGCTTTATGACAGTGGGTGCAAACAACTTAAAAATAAAAAACAGTATGCTTCAAGATGCCTCCAGCTGAGCTTTTACATATACAATATATTACATACAATATATTACAATATATTAATCCACTAGTCATCACTGAAAAGCAAAAACACCAAACATTCAGCAGGGAATCAATTCCCCCAATGAAACTTCAGTAGGTCCAGAACAGAACACAGGCAGGAGATGATCCCTCTGCTACAGCTATTGCTTCCCACATACTACTTTGACAGTATTAGCAGTAGCATTGTGAAAACACAGCCAGCTGTGACACTGCACAGGCTTTTCTCAATGGTACGGTGTATGTGGGAACTACCCCCTCATGCTTTGTGCACTATGTATTTTTCAAGCAATGGTCTTGTACATTCTTTCAAGGAGCGCTTAACACCATGTTTTGATTAAAACTTAACAAAAACAAGCAGTAGTGCTTTTGGATCCAAACTTGATTTCCCCATTTTCACTAAGAACGAGATACAGATTGCTTCTTAGAGCTGAGTTAGTAAGAAATACTTGCTGCAACAAGTATAGCTTTACAAGGGAGAGCTTAAAAAAAATCCTGTTTCCCTAGGTACTTTTAAACATCACTAACATAAACATCAGAGCAAGCTTACTGAATTCACAGGAGCTGTCCCAGAAAACTCCAAATGATATGCCACCAAAAGACAGTCAAATACAAAATAGAATTATGCTCAATTTAGAATGGAAATGCTGACTATTTTTTATAGCTGTCAGGAGCTAACTGAATATGTTTAGGGGGCAAATTAAGAAAAAAAATTCTGTAAAATGTTGAAAGCCTCGTTACAGAGACCACTGTGGAAAGTACCACCAAGCCTTTAGAAAATAACTGTGAAATTGGAAAAATGTTTTAAAAAATACGAAATGCGGAGGCATGTTAAATATATATATATATTTTAATAGACATGCTTCCAAAACTATATAAATAGTGAGAGCAAGGAGTTACAAAAAGCAAGTGTGAAATAAATCTGGCTCATGTGCAGCCCATTCTAAAAGAAAATCTGACAAACCCACATGAGCAACAGAAAACAATCCAGTTAACAGAGTGATTTTAGACTGATGGCCAAAATTCTGGCACTTCCACCCATAAAAACTTAGTGGGATGCTAGAGATTAAAATTACTGAATAACAGAAGAATCTGTAAACAAAACATTATGTCACAGCACTGCACAATCTCAGCTTTGAATATGCACCATTCATTCTCTGTCCCATCCAAGTGTAATTGAAAATAGACATTATGAGCAGTCTACAAAGAAGCTGCTGAAATAATTTGCAACTCCTGCTTTACTTCTAATCTATCTAAACAGGCCTATCTGGATGAAAAATTATTTTTTTAAAAAAAAGACAATTTTAATTAGATTGTAGTAGAAAATAAAGATTTTAGGCAGGAAATGGGAAAAAAATACCACAAAGAGAACATTATCCAATATGACCATCAAAAGACTCCATCAGATTTGATCAGAAAGCCCTGCCAGAGTAGCAGATATTCAGTCTGCATCAGGTTCCTCATTCAGGAGGACTACTGAGTGCAGGTGTTGCAAGATGGACCTCATGACCATGGGTGACTCTTTCTGGTGTTGGTTTTTGTTGTTGTTGGCTTAGGGTTTTTTGTTTGTTTATTTGTTTGTTTTTTTTGACAACACACTACACAGTAATGATTCAGTCAGTACTTTGTCAGTGAGTGGAAGATGTATAAAAAAGCTGGTCCACTACTACCATGGCAAGTGTAAACTAAGGATAATGTTAAGAAGGTCAAGAACTTCTTGCATCGGCCTTCACTAAGAGAGTGAGTGGTGAGCAGATGGTTATAGAACTAACATCATCTACAGAGGAATATCATCTCATCATTAGCTTGGGAGAAGTATCTCTCCAGGTTGTGTGCATTCTAGTTAGCTGTCCCTCATATCAGAACATTTAATGAAACCATTTTAGGGCCATTAGTCCTGGCAGCCATTAGAGCTGAAAACTTGTGGAGAACTCCCATTAAGAAAAATTGATAAGACAAATGTATTGCCTTTGTCTAAAACTAACAGCAGAAGAATTATAGGAACAATCATCCTAACTTCAGTAAATTAAAAAAATAATGGGAACAAACACTCATTTGAGCTCATAACTGAAAACAAAGAGATGAGTAACAATAACAGTCAACAAAGGTCTGTTAAGAACAAATCATGTTAAATCAATCTAATTTCCTTATTTTGCCACCAAAGACCTCAGAGGCAGAGAAGAACAATTTCATACCATTTATTTAGGATTTAAATGAAGCTTTTAACACTGCTTTATATGACATTCTCATGAGAAAACTAAGGAAACTCCAACCAAATGGGTATATACTGTCAAGAAATTTATTTGGAGGATAGTTATCAAAATGGAAGGATGTAATAACTAACTTGACTTTGTGATCTGTGCTGATTCTGGTACTGGTTAATCTTACACTCTTGATTTGACTGAAGGCATAAACTGAGCTCATTGAATTTACAAATGAAGTCAGGCTGGGGAGGACTGCAATGAAATTGGAGGAAGTTTCAGTCAAAATTGAAAATGATCATGGAAAAATTGACTGGAAAGGAAGAAAAAAGAAAAAAAAAAGAAAGAAAAAGGAGGTAAATCAGAAAGACAAAGATCTGTATGTGGTAATAATCAGCGTCACAAATGAAAGATGGGAAACATCTGTTGTGATAGCAGCAGCATAGAAGAAGACCACAAACTGATTAAGAGTCAAAAATGTCCTGCTGCTTTGAAAACACCATAATGGCATGAGTAAACAGGAGTGTAGCATGCAAGACATGTGAAGTGCTACTTCTGCTCTAACCCCAAGTGAGCAAGGCCTTAGCTGGAGCAGCCTGTCCCATCTCTGGCATGGAACTGCAAGACACAGGACAGCTAGTTGGGAGAGCCCAGGGAGAGCAACAGGAATGGTCAGAGCCCATGAAACTGCTCTACAAGGACTGACAGACCACATCTAGAAAGGGGGTGGAAGCCTTTAAACGTTTAAAGGCTGCTGCTAGAAGAAGGGAACAATCAGGTTCTTAATATCTGTACAGTAAGAAGTAGTAGGTTTGTATTCAGAAAGACAGTTTCAGGTTAATACTAGTAAAACATAAATAAAAACGTGGGTCCTGAAGCAATGGAATAGACTGTGGAATCTCCACCATGAAGAACTTTAAGAAAGAATATATAAAACTGTTTTGAAGGACACCTGCGTTATTAGCCTACGTTAGGGTCAAGGGACGGACTAGAAACCCCCCTGAGGATCCTGGCAGCCCTACTTTCTTATAGCTTTTCTTCTACTTGTACAATCTGATTTCAGTGCTCTCTCACATGCCTCACTGTAAATTAGTAGTAAATTATAGTAAATTAGAAGGTTAGAGAAATTATTCCAACCCCTGCTTTTAGATTATAAATCAAGAAGTACAAAATTAGTTAACTGATAATGCAAATAGAGAAAGGATCTGCTCCAGACAGTGAGAAAACTCTCACTGACTTGTATTACCCTTGGATTGAACCCAAGGAGAAGAGCCTGTACTGTTTTCTTTGAGAACTGCTAATGAGTGTGTTGAATAAAATACAAAATTACAAAGGAACTAAACTTGTCTGCAAAAGACTTCAGCCAGCCCTACTTGGGGGGCTATTATCTGAGTTTCAGTTTACTCATCTAGATGTATCTCTTTTGTCCATAAAAAATGACTTAATGTGTCCTCAGCTTTCATTTGCAAAAGACTCGTCAAAAATAAGGCAAAAATAATCTAACTTCTGCTATAGTTCATTTTTCTTACCACCAACCTTTATTGAATTGTGCCATATAATTCAAGATCCGTTGTCTACAGATTGTAAGCATATAAGGAATTTGTTTTGTTTCATAGCAGTGTGTACATTTTTTCTATCATTGTTAATCCAAGATTTAGCAAAATACTGGTTAAACAGTGTATATTCCATAGTGTACTCTTTCAATTTAAATTAGAGTTCTACTAGCTGACATTTTATGACACTTTTATTCATTTAACTGCTGAGAAAATACATTTCTGAATGATGTGTGGAATAGTAATATTCTCATCTAGTTACTCTGAAAAACAGATGCCTTACTAATAACTATGAAACAGTCAAATCTGTAACCCTGCACTCACAGACGAATGATCAAAATATATATTTAGCATGCACGATTCTCAGCTGATTGTGGTTACATGCTGAAAATATGCTGCTGAATATATGCATATTAGAATGCCGTAAACTACAGCAGTTATGAAACTTGTAATAATTTCCACATCAGACCATACTAAGTTTAGTGCAGTTAGCAGTCTAAAAGTCAGTCAGAAATGACATCTAAATTAGGGCTAAAGTATAGGCTGTTCCAAGATTCCAACAACAGATAAATAGACTCTCTCACCCTTTCTGCCAGAAATTGTTCACTGTAGGAAGCAATGATCCAATATCTGACTTTCTGAGCAGAAAATGTCTACATTACTGGGTAGTAGGCCACTTTTAAAATACAACCCACCGTGAGAAAACAAGTGAACTCAAGCAAATGGCAGCAACACAGACTGGCAGACCACAGGCAAGACTTCTCTCATGGCCTAGCAGATTGCAAGTAGTGACTCTCAGCACCTTTACCAAAGACAATAGGCTACATTTCAGTCAGTACTGACTGCCATCTTCTATTGGAGTTACTAGATGAGACACTTTCTGTGTACCATTCTATGTTTGGGGAATTAAATCAGAACTGTCTTCTTTGACATGAAGGCAGGCATTTCTAATATGGAAATGTAGGGATCCAAGGTCTGCAATAAAAGCCAAAACAGTGTCTTTTCCACTAAAATCAAATCTTGACAGAATTATTCTTGTCTACATAAAAGAAAACTTTGAAAAGTTAAACAAGAAATTTTTGTTCTGAGACACAGGTAGTATGCACTTATACTGCCAAATAACTAGTTGACCAAGATATTCAACGAAAAACAAAACAAAACAAACAAAAAATTCTAGCTTCCAAGTTGAGTCATATCCCAAATCTTCTGATATTTGTTTTTCCTTTTAATGAACATTTTTGGAAAGATTTGTCTCTTTCTTTCATTGCAGAATAAGAATATTTTCGAAATCTCAAAAAAATGCATAAAATGAGATTATTGTTCTTCATGCAGGTATCACAGCAATCATAACTTAAATTGTTTTAGCTGCCTAACAAGGACTTGCTTAGGGCTGATTCAAATGATGACATGCTAATGGAAAGCTTTGTGTACAGCAGACATATTATTCAAGCACAGAGTTTCCTATCCCTCCTCCATCAGCATTTCCTGATAGACTCTCTTGATCCTAGGACTTTAGAGAATCGTTGAGGTAATGCTTACCCTGAAGCTCAAAGAAAGCTTTGGAACATTCTTTAGATAAAAAACTAAATTAAAATAAAATAAAATGCAAAAAATAAAAAATAAATTATTGGCAGGACACCTTAACTTGCAATCTGATTTTCAAGCCACCTATTATTTCTGATCCCTTCTTATTTTAGAGCTGCATTGAAACAGAAGAATAACATCTTCAGAGAGTCAATGTGATTTCCATTAAGAATTACTCCATGACTTGAGATAATTCCTTTACTGGTATAACTGTCAAGTGGGTGAAAGAAAGATATTTTCCTCTGTTCCCAAATGTAACCAGGGGTATAATGGGAACAAAGAGGAGAAAAAGGAATATAAAGACAGAATATTCTTTAGTTTTACAAAACTGATTAAGGGAAGTGATGTGTGAAAACTCATGAGCAAGGCATAGACAGTGCCATTACAAAATGTCACTTTCTACTCTGGATACATGTGGAATACATTGAATTGAAAAAATAAAACATCAGCAACCTCTTTCTAGCTAATCTGATAAATCTACTGAACTGTAGCTCACAGCTGTGGTATTCCCTGACAGGAATATGTTTCTGCTTGTTTACGAGCTTTTCTACATGTGTTTATTCTACTTACTCTCATCCTGGAGAGAAAGGAAAACTTATCTCTATATGTCATTTCTGTTGTATCTCATATTTCCAGTCTTTCAATTTAAGAATAAAGAATCCAAATTAAGAATAGATTTTTTTTTTTTTTGAAAGGAGATGAAGAAGGAAATCCTGCAAGTCAACAGGTTATGTTTTAAAACACGTCTCAGTTTTGACTTCAGTTGGGGAGTGAAAGAGAGAGGAGTGAATATTGATATGCATTTTAGAGAACATACTAGGAATAGAAGTTCCCAAACTTTTTTTGGATTGCTATCAACCCTCAGAATTTCTTGTGGACCACCAGGCATTGTTATCATCAAACTTTTAATTAAAAACACTATTAAAAACAATGTTTAATACGGCTCTGCAGATTAGCTGTAAACCCTTTACTGTGGCCTCCTGGACCACCAATGTTCTGCGGACCATGGTTTGGGAACCACTGAACCAGACTACACACACCGTACACCCCAGCAAAACACTTGTGTGTCTGAAAGCAGAGTCAAGCCTTCTGTTGGGTGATATACTCAAATAGTCTACAAGTCAGTTTAACCTTCCTGGTACCTGAATAAAAACAGACCCTTTTATTTTTCTCTTACCTTATGTTACTTTTTTTATTGCTTTGGAGAAACAAGGAAATGGTGCCAAAAACTTGTTTATGATTGCTTCTTGTAGGATCTCTCTTGTATCCTGCAAAGGTGTAACTTTTCAGGAAGCTATATATGCAAATAAGACACATAAAATATAAAGAAACCCCACTGTGCACAGGTCATTCCAGAATAGTTATGATATCTGTGAATACTAAAATAAAAAATTAAAAATAGACTCTAAGATTTTTTTATTTTTATTTATTTATTTTTTCTCCTCTGGAAAATTTGTTCTTTTTATTTTTTTTCTCCCCAAATCCATTAACCATGTTAAAGCTTTGTGTGTGGTCATTAAAGCACTTCAGCAACTTTCTGCAAATTCTTTACAGTTGTTCTTTGGCAGTAGTATTACAAGATTGTCGATTTATCACCAAATAAACACACAGAGGAAAATAATGATAGCACTGAGAGGGGAATTTGTAGGGAAATGTTGTAAATAAGAACAGCAAAATGAAAAGGGCCATAATCTACCCCTACACTAAGTCGGTAACAGAGTGTAGACTCACATGAGAGCAAGCAGAGGTTGTAACATCCCTTTCAATTGCCCTGCCTCTGTATCTCCTTGCTTATGTGCATCCCAAAAGCAACTCACCCGATCAATATCTAGTCAAGAAATGGCATTTATTTGTCCCTTATATACTCAATATCAATACCTATAACAAGGAGTGGGGAATGAGGAACATTGGCGAGTAGTGACATCATTAATAATAATAATATTAAAGCATAAAAACAAGGCTTTGCCTTCACAGCAGCATCTCACTTGTTCCAGAGAGGAAACAATGCTTCCCTAGCACTTCCATCACTCTGTACACTCACTAGACAAGATAAAGCAGAAATCAGAGTCAGGGTGGGAGTGGAAAAGCTCACAGCAAAACACACACATGAGAAAAGTCAGCAAAAGATGTCATCTCTACTTCACCTTGAAAGAAAACAAAACCTACCTAGCTCTTGTCCCTGTGGGCAACTCTTGCCATAGTTGACCATCAGCATCACTAATGGGCCCTACTGGTCCATAAAGGTGCAATAATAACCTCCCCCATTTGTGCCCAACCCTCTCGTGCACCCAAAAGGGTCTGGTATTTCTTAAGCTGTCTGTACACTTTTTCCGGGCAGTACCAACTGTTAGAGCAAACTACTGTTTTCCGGTGAGCATTGCCATCAGTGACTCACCTATTATTCATCCGAAATACATACAGTTCAGCTTGCAAACCTGATGAGACAATATAAAAACAAATCATATTGCCTCACCTCACTACTGCCCAGACTCATTGCCAAATTCCCTTCTGGTGCAGGGGATTAGACGGGACTGTCATGTAGCTGGTGCTTACCTGGGGCAATAAGCCCCAGACGAACCAAACATTTAAAATACGTATGTAATTCTGCCAGAATACGAAGCACACGCTAGAAGTAATGCCTGCCTCACATTCCTACCTGACACCATTGCTGTACATAATGTGTGTACTTTCTTTAGTAAGTGCTACCCTTCTGCAAATCCATCAGCTTTTGGCTTCTCTCCACAGGAAGCAGGGAAGCTGCGTTCACCTATGCCATTACTGCTGCCGGGGTTGCACACGCTGTTACGGCCGCCTGCAGCCAGGGCAACCTCAGCAATTGTGGCTGTGACCGAGAGAAACAGGGCTACTACAACCAGGAGGAGGGCTGGAAGTGGGGAGGCTGCTCTGCGGATATCAGATACGGCATTGAGTTCTCCCGGAGGTTTGTTGATGCCCGAGAAATCAAAAAGAATGCACGGAGGCTGATGAACTTGCACAACAATGAGGCTGGAAGAAAGGTATTTGAGCAAGCAAGAGGGATGGATGGGGAAGTGTGTGCACTGGAGGAAGGGGGGAGGCTGGCTTGGTCACAGGGGGCATTCCCCAAGAATGTACCCCTCTCTATGCTGTTATCCTGCACCCACACCGTTACCTGATAGTATTTAATGTTTATGGTTTGTTGCTGTTTCTTTTTATTCATAGCTGACTGTATATTACAGCCCCCATAGCTGCTCTTCACAATGCTTCTGCTCCCTAACCCACCTTTTGAGTCCCCCCAGTAAAAGAGGACTTTGCTAGAGCTGTTTGGGATAAAGCTAAATCTTTGCCTTTCATCTCCTTTTCAAAAATCTAGCAAGAGATGACAGGGCTTGTGATGGCACAGGACTGAGTTTCTGCATTTCTGAACTCCCACAGCACTTGCAGCTATTTATTCCATCCAAAACCAAAACAATTCTTAGACCGCAGCTCTAATGAAATACATACTTCATAGCAAATGCACAATTGTCTGTTCCTCACTAGCAGGCTACAGGCAGCTGCATCATAAGTGCCACTTTGGAAGAAGAAACAGCTTCATGTCTACAGCCACGATTGAGCTGCTTGCAATCAAAACAATAAATGTCCTGGAGCTACACTGATTTATGTCCATTGAATAACAATCCTCACAGATCTCAAAGATCGCCCTGCAAAAAGTTAAATAAATATTTGTACATAACACACACCAACCAGAGATTTTACTGTATCTTTCAAGGTGTTTTCATCCAGGTTAAAAAATGCTGTTTCTACCCTCCAGTGTGAATATATTTTGTTGTAGGTGACATCAATATTCTGCTCCTCCCACCTAGCCCCAAAAGTTAGACTCAAATTTTCTTCTCCAAACCAACATGAGCTTTTATTCTACACCAAGTACTAGCAATCCATGTGGCTGGATTGGTGGTGGCAGAAGCAATGCACTTTTCTTGCTGTCCCTATTCTGGAGAATTCTTCTTAATGCTCAGAGCATGCAACAAAATCTCCAGGGAAGAGCAGTCAGTTGTGCACTGAAATGGAAGGTGTCATGTGGGCAGTTGTTCACTGGGATGAAAGTGTTGCATAAATTCCAAGTGATGAAAGAGATCAGTCATGGGGCATAATTGCAAGCGTAGAGGCAGGATTGATACTCAATTGATGCTTGATACTGAGGTCTCCAGAGCCTGACAGAGAACATCCTTAATAGTAGCACTATCTTTTCCTGAAAACTTGTTCTGCCAAGGTGGGTAAGAGCACCCCATACTGCTATACAGCATCATGGAGGACTGGTTCCAGGCTTGACTGTTCTCTTAGCCAAGGTGTTTCACTTTGGTGTCATGCATTGCATTTGGATGCAAAAGAAGCTGAAAGCCACACGCTGAACATGTAACAGAGTATTTGCTACTACTAGATGCAATATGGTCCCCGCTTAAACTGGCAACCCTCTGTGGTGGGCACTGTGCCACCCCTACAGAGATGCAGATGTATGACCTGTTTTTAATGTGTTACAGCCTACATGTGAAAATGTGACAAAAGAGCAAAAGTGGATGCATAGATTGAGAACAGTGATGTCCCTTGCCCAGTCACAGAAGGCAGCTCAGCATCTGAGCTAGGCACTGAGCCCAGGTCCCCGGGTTCTAAATATAGTTCAGTAACCACTAGACCACATTGCTGATTCTTATTAAGCAAATTGCATTTTTACTGTTCATCAGAATTTCATAAGCAGGAGGACATTAGCAAATCAAAGAAGCATGTGCTTTTACAAATATTACGGGTAGCAGCATTCATGCAATTGCATTTCTTTCAACTTTTCTAAAAACTTTGTTTTCTGCAAATGTTCTTGCAAAAACAAATGGTAATGCTCACTTGTTGTGTTTTTGAGATAGGAATAAAAAGGCTTGCAAATACTGACCACATTCTTTCCCCCCCAGAATATACTTTCTTCATAAATAGTGTTTTGGAATTAACCCATTTTGTTGTTGGTGGTATTTTTCAGTAGTCATTTATAGCTATATATTTTCATTGTAATCTTTAATGCATCATATAATTTTGAACAGCTAAGGATGCCTGAAAGAATTTGATGCAGCTTTTTGCTTTTTTTTTTACAATCCATCAAATCCTGAGGAATGTGCTCATATAAAAGATGGTTTGGGGTCCATGCTTAGAAATAATGTTGGTGTTATGACATACATTCCCATGAAATGAATATGCAAAGTTTTACAGTATATAATAGTGATTTTGGTTCATCTGAGATCATCTGCTATTTGTACAAATTAGATATTCTGAACTTGAGGACTGACTGAAACTTAGGGCTAGAACAAAACTCTGGAAACCAGGATAGGTTTTCTTTGTTTTCTGAGCTGGACCTTTAAGAAAGCAGCCACAGAGTTTTGTGCAATTTCAGCCTGAAATCAGAAGTCCCTTCTGAGAATCCAGACAAGCTTGAAATTGTTCCTACATTTCCTAGCAATGTGGCAGTTTTGGATATTCTGGGTAAACTTAGATTGGATTGTGAGCCAGAAACAAAATCCCAAAACAGGAAATTTTGCTTACATGTGGATGTTATTCTGACGTGCTCCATGTGTTCCTTATTCAAAGTCAAGTCAGAAACATTGCATTTATGGCTGGACACTTGCTGAAGTACCACACTGGATCTCCATCTTTCTTCTTTCCCCTTCCAAAATTTCCCCCCAAAACTGGGAAAAGCTCATACCTCTCTGCTTGCTCTGTCAGTACCATTCTGCTGATCTGAATGCAGCTTGTCTTAAAATTTGTAAACAGTTTGGAATCAAGCTTTGGATTCCTGTCCAAGATTACTAAAGGACCAAAGATGTTTACATCTGTAACATTAAGGCTCTTAAGTCTCACAGTTCTTAGTCAGTTCATACTGTATTGGCTTTTTGAGTTGCATAAGACTGACAATATTTAGGCAATAAATTTGCTATCTTCATTTTAGTCTTGTGTTTAAATCCCAGAGCCTCCTAATACAGAAAAATCAGGAAAAAATGTTGCAAAGAGATCCCAACCCCACCTACAATTATTCCCAGGTTGCTCCAAAATCAGTGGAAGGCCCTTGACCCCAGTAGACCTCTACTAAGTGCCCAGAAAATCATTTCTATAAGCATTATTCAGGAGGCTAATCAGCAGTTTTGCCCACAGAGCAATTATTTGAATGCCCCCTTATATCCCTGTATGGGATTTTTCATGGACCGAGGCAGGATTTTTGCCTATTTCCAGTCTCTCCCAGCACTTGTCCCAGAGTTGTCACATCTCCCCTCAGACATGCCTGGTGGTTAGAGACATTTGTAGCTATAGCAGTGACAGTAATGTTTTGCTCTCATAGGGATGTTCTCAAAAGCTGGCCTGCTGGCATTTTGTTCTTGTTAAAAACAGAGTACCGAGGAATTTTTCTTTGAGGAAAAGACAGCATGCTGCATAAATAACTGCATGAACTTTGCAAGCAGATGAGGGGGAAAATAGTTCTGGGGGGCTCGTTAATGTGACTTTGCAGCTGAGATGCTCAGGACAACACTCAGAAACAGTACCACCGTGAAAATGCAGATATTTAGGATTTTCAGGGAATTTTTGGTGACTGTGGAAAGAATGAATCTCCTAATTGCTCCACTAATTGCATCTCCTTATTTCTCTGCATTGCATTTCTGAAAATTGTTTCAGCTAATGGCAAGCTTGTGAAGTTTCTAATACATTTGCAATAAATAGCACCAGTGACAAAATCATAAACTTGCCATTGGCACCATTTGGAAGAAATAAATGCTTAGAGATTCCTGATGACATGAGATGCTACTGATGGAAGATTTTTGCTTTGCAGAAAAATAGTGCCACGCAGTGTAAAAGAACAAAGCAGCTAACTTCACCATCATTATTTAAAGGGCTGCTATGACTCAGAATGGAAAGTACAAGTGTGGTAAATGAAAACAACCCCCCAAAGGAAGCCTAGCATAAGCCTAATGCAAACATTACTGTGAAAAGAGTAAAGAATGGTTTGTTGTAAATCTGAACGATTACAGAGAGATCTGTGGGCAAAACTTTGATAGAGTAATGAAAAATTAAATAGCAACAAAACCAAGTAAGCTTTAATGCTGTTTTATGAGACAGCTTTCTACCGTGTATTTTTAGAAACAAGTGTCTTTACTCTGAGATAAATGAACTTAGAAAGAGTAACATCTGGGAACACATGACATTAATCTTAACTTTTTGTAGAAAGGTTCAAAACAATGACTAGCACTCATGGTGAATCTCGATAAAAATGTGTTTATTTGTTTGTTTGTTTTTAAGGGGGGGGGGGCGGGGAGAGAGAGCTAAAAGAACAAGTTGACAAATTGGTAGC
>NC_137694.1:72858221-72899052 GCF_964034855.1 Anser brachyrhynchus
AAGGAAAGGAAAGGAAAGGAAAGGAACCCCAAACCCAACTTTGTTTCCCAGATGGGTCCATGAGGTCAACATTTTGCCAGCAGTGCTGGACACCAGACTGCACTGGGACTAAAATTTGCTGGGACCCAGCCATAAGCTCTCATGGCTGCAGCCGCTCAAGTATGCAAGGGGATGGTGAATCTCATGACCACAATCTGACTCTTTGGGTACTGGTATTACCCAAGGCAAAAGCTGATCACTTGCATATTTGATGGGGGAAAACTTTTAAAGTCTTCAATTTCTTTTTGATACTGCAGTCAAAAACTAATATGGATTTTGTTACATTCAACATCTGGTCCAAAAATGTGCATTTCCACTAAGGAAAACACAAACCAGAAAAGGCAAGCCAAAACAAACACACACAAAACATTACTATTGTTTTTACATATTTTATCCAGATAGGATTTTTAATATGTACAGAAACTGTATCTGATATTATGCAGTTGGGTCTAGATATGGAACTTGAAAAAATGAGTTTCTTTTCATGCATATCATTTTGTTTTATTTCAGTCTTTGCTAGGTTTTTCTACTTTATTGGCAGCACACAACCCTCAAATTGTATTTTCAGTATATGATTTATGTAGGTATAAAAATATGTGGAATAAGAAAGCTTTAATGTTATATTTCACAATTCATTTAACAAAGTAGCAGCAGTTAGAAAATTTTACTTGGCAAGATCCTACTGGGGTGGGAGTGGGCCTGCATGTGGAAAATGGACCTAAAGAATGTTCCTACTATTAGTCTGAGGCAGCACGGTCCGACGATGGGAATTTGCTTTGGGAAGTAGATCTTGCTGTAAACTATTCGAGATTAGATATGAGGCGCTGACATATGACAAATGAAACTGCTGAACGACTAGGTCATACAAGCTAACGATTTTCAGTCTTTAATCAGGCACCTACCTTGGCATAATGTATCAGATTTCAGTAAATAAGTACCTTTAGGGCTCAGGGTCGAAGCTCTGATGGGAATTTTGCTGAAGAAAAATAAGTTGGAGGGACATTTAGGAAGAAAATGCTAGTCACTCTTTGTTCACAGTACTGCGTGGGGAGGGCCAAACACTACCATTTTTGCCAGGCCCAGTAGCACCTTGCAAGTGGGAAGCTGCTTGAGATACCAAGCAGAAAGGTGCGGCTATCCATGTAAATGGCAAGCTGCAAAGCAGCGGCAGGGCCTGCTCCGGGATCTCCACACTGCGCCTCGTGGGGCTTCACAACCACACCTCTGGAAAAGCCTGACTGTGCTGGCTTGCTAACAAAGAGGAATGCTCAGCAGCATCTGTGTAGAAACAGGAAAAAATATAAAAAAATCTTACTTTGAATCTGCTTAGTTTGGGCCTTGTATTCCCTGACCTCCAAGTTTTTGGGCACAGTTTTATACCCACAGCTGACTGTGGGCACGCAAATTATAGCATTCAGGAATTTAACTACCTGATGATTGGGCCTGCACTCGGTGTTGTAACCCCAAGCATTCCACATTCATGAGAGAAGTCTCCAAAAAAATAAAAAATAAAAACCTGTAAGATTGGCTTCAGGATCATGAATTAATACATTTTGAAACTTATGCTTTTTTGCGTGGCTTGCATTTTCAAGATCTTTCACAAATTTAAACGTCAGGAATATCTGAAAAAAATACAATGCTGGAATCTGATTTCTGTTCACCAAAATGACTCATGGAACTGCACCTTCAGAAAGACAAAAAAGAAAAAAAAAGCAAAACAGGATAAAGTTGCTGCAGATGGTACTACAAAGTGTGTCAGGCAGTGCTGTATATAAAAACCAGTGTCTCAACCAAATACAAACAGATAAAGATATATACACATGCACATATAAATATAAATATACATATATGAAGATATCACCAAGGACACCTGAGTGGGTAATATCTTGTTTTTCAAGAACAATGACACTCTCTGTTGTAGGAGGTAAGCATGTCAACAAGAGAGACCAAGGCTCCTCAAAACAGTGCCCAGAGCGTTAAGTCCACAGACAACCAGGAGCCTCACAAGCTTCACCTCCTCCCACTCTCTGGGCCAATTACTGACTTGCCTTTCCAAACTAAAAATCAGACATCACACACACTCACAGAACCTGGTAAAACATATACTAAACCACAAACCTCTGCCCTTCACCAAGAACTGTTACTTAGGGAGAAGAGGAACACAAATCAGGCATGGTGGATCAGTCCCATTGCTAATGCTTTCCTGAAGTCCTTACATCCTGTAGTGCTCTGAGAAGTTGCTGTAGAGAAGGTTACCTTCATCCAGCTTCTGTTACGAATTTTGCTGCAGTGCTTGTGTCTGCAACTGTATGGTGACCACCAGTCAAAAGAGAGAGCTGTGGAAATAGGCTGGTTTAAAACAAAGTATTTCAGCAATGTCAGTGAAACAAGCAATTAAAAAAAAAGTATATATATACATCATGCACATCTAAATACCAACAGATTATTTCAACACAAATTTGTGGAACAGGATTGTTTTTTTTTTTTTTTTAATTTATTTTTAGGGGGGTGAAGAAGGAAGGTCTTTGAAAAAAAATCACATTCTTCTACAGATGAGTAGAAGAGTACTCTACTGACAAAGTAGAGTCAGAGGAATCCTGACAGACCCTATAGTATTTCATAAGGCATCCCTCTACTTGCAGCTACTGTAACGTTGCTGCCATTGCAGAAGGTGGCACTCTTTTTGACTTTTTTTTTTTTTTTTTTTTTTTAACTGTGGGGAAAGACAGGTGGGTGATACAGTTCATTAGAGAGCAGTGGCTGTTCCAGTGTCCATAGAAAGCAGCTCATCCTAGCCTTGCTGATTTTACTTTTAGAGTATTGCAATTGCAGGAGCTTCTTCCCTAACACAATAACGCTTGCTGCAAGCCACCTTTTCTGCCTCTGAGCACTGAAAGGCAAACTGGACATTGACATAGGAAAAGCCTGTGGTTCCGGAAAGTCTAAGGTATTTTTGACTAGGATGCTCAGCTGTCTTGTACTTGCTACTGTATATTGGCAAGTCAGAATCAAAACCAAATATTCTCTTTAATATTGAAACCCCAAAAATTTGGGGAGAAAAAAAAAAAAACAAAAAAACAAAAAACAAACAAAAAAAAAACACATACAATTTAACTGAAACTCGAACAACTCAGGAGGGTGCCCTCTATTTGCAGGGATAACCAGATCTGTACAGCTTTTATTTTAAGGCCAGTTTCTTAAGCAGTAAGCATTTTTTACTTCCCTTCTACTTCATTATGCCATTGTACTCAGATTTCATCCCTTTTATCCTTTGCCCACTTCAGTCATGTTCTGGGATATGCAATGAAACCACTATTGGAGATGGTCCGCAGCATCAATAATGCTTCAAGACAAGCCTGGTAGCTCATATTTCTTTGTTAGCATCCCATTGTGAAAGAGAAAGATCAGTTTGCTTTGTTCTAAGGCCTTGATTTTCATAAGCTAATGATGACTGTGGGTGCAGTTGTGGCCAGGCTTAAGTGGCAGCGCAAGGGCAGAAAAACAGAGAGGCACTTCCCTGAGGCCAGTCTCCCCTCCCCGTGTACACAAAAGGCAGGAGGGCATCTCCCTGCCTTGCCCAGGGCTGTATCAGTGCCCAGGGAAGGAGGGATGAGCCAGCTATGGTGCGTCTGAACCACAGGTGAGGCTAAAGATGAGGAGTGGAGCATGAGCATGAATGTCTGCTAGCGTTGGGATTCCTCTTAGGGTCCACCTGATGCTGGGTTAGCCTCCTCCAGAGGCTGGTGGCAAGACCATCACCAATCCCTGAATGCACATCCATGATGGGAGGGAGGCATCCTTAGGTATTACACAGCCATAGCAATAATAAATAATCCCATTTCTCTTTAGCTCACAGCTTAGCAGAGCCCTTTGGTGGTTTTTATTTTCTCTAATGCTGCACAACGATTGCCCCAGGGTGAAAAATATACTTATGGGTGAACATTTGCATGATATGGGGCTAGGTGCAAGAAGTGCTGCTTTTAAGGGTGATGATGTGCTCTGTGGGTTAAATAGTTAATATGAATGCTTCTATTACCACTGCCAGTGTAGGCAAAATTTTGATTATGCAGTGAATACACACCCACAAAGTATAGTTCTGTGAATTTTAAAGCTGTTCAAAATTTTTAAATATTTTTTAAACGTTGCTTAAAGCAATTAAGGTTAAATATTCTGAATCTTAAAACACTTTTAAAAAACTTTTTTCTTTTCTTCTGCTTTCAAAATTAAGATGATATGATTTTATTTTTTTTAAGTCATTGTAGTCTTATTTTGTCTCTAAAGACATCTCCTGAAATTTCATTAAATATTTTCCAATATTTGGAAATAGAATGAAAATATTTTGTAATGAAATGGCAAACCACTGTATTTCTCATCATGTAAAACAAAGTGTGTTACAAGCATTCTGCTGGGAGGCAAGAAGATTCATAGGCATGCATTTGAAAAATTTCAGCCAGCATTAATGAATATTAATATAAACTAGACAGACAGATTTAGGTAAGCTTGCAATGTCATTTTCCTCAGTAACAATATGTAAATGTTTATATACATAGGTGCTTGAAGAGAGAATGAAATTGGAGTGCAAGTGTCATGGAGTTTCAGGTTCCTGCACAACCAAGACCTGCTGGACCACACTTCCTAAATTCAGAGAGATTGGATATATTTTGAAAGAGAAATACAATGCTGCAGTGCAAGTGGAGGTGGTACGAGCCAGTAGACTAAGACAGCCAACTTTCCTGAAGATTAAGCAGATCAAGAGTTACCAGAAACCAATGGAAACAGATTTAGTGTATATCGAAAAGTCACCCAACTACTGTGAGGAAGATGCTTCCACGGGGAGCGTTGGTACCCAGGGACGACTCTGTAACCGAACCTCTCCCAACGCAGATGGGTGTGACATGATGTGCTGCGGAAGAGGTTACAACACACACCAGTACACCAAGGTGTGGCAGTGTAATTGCAAATTCCACTGGTGCTGCTTTGTGAAGTGCAACACATGTAGCGAGCGGACAGAGGTGTTCACCTGCAAATAACGGCATCATGCACAAATGAACAGAGCAAATCGCCACAAGTGAAGACAGTGGAGTACAACGAATGACGACAGCATCATTTTGCACATCTAATCTTCTTTGGGAAAAAAATAAACCAACACAACAACCAATCTCTCCCCACTACTTACACCTCTACGGATGGTGCATTTCGGCTGGCTGTTGTGACTGCTTTGGAAACAAGGGCAACAGGATTAAGGTGATGTTGACAACTACATGACAACCGTTTCTCTCTCTCTCTTTTTTTTTTTTTTTTTAAACTACAATCTGGGTGTTGTAGAGTTCTCCTAGTAAGTGTTTTAAGTTATACATATCAGAGAAGCTGATTGCATTACAGCTCCCATGAAATTTTAAAGAAAAAGACATATTCTCATATTTTATGACAACAAAAGCACAAAGCCCTGTGCAAATAAAGACTTTTTTTTAGGAAATGAAATCTCCACTGACTACAACAAAGCAGTCTTGCTGCAAAAAACTAAATTGCTATGAAAGCTGGTAGAGAGAAAACTACAACTGGTAGGGAGACAAAATCTGTGGCGGAAGTACTCCACTATCAGCTTGAAAAAATAAAGTTCACAAAATTACATCAGCTGCCAGTGACACTGGAACTCTTTGAATGAACATTAAAAATAATTATTTATGTTTTTAATAGTATCAAAAAATTCTAAGCACTAACGGGTAGCTATGTCTTAATTCTGTACTAAATGTAAACTGATTGGAACTCTGACTTTATGATTTTTGTATTTGGTTCTCCCTAAGTTCTTCAATGCTACTGATCTGTTGTCACTCCACTAGTAGAGAGTTCGATTACTATAGGCCTTAAGCAATGACCAGAACTGAACAAAAAGATCATGTGAAGCTGTGGTTACAAATGCTTAATGAAGACTTTCCCCACTTGCCTCCTGAATAAGAATGACTCTTCTAGATTCAGGCTTCAGGTGTGGATCACCTACCCTCAGCTCCTTGTAGGGAGTTTCAGGATACAAAGTCATGCTCTGACAAACATTAAAGATTTGCTTTGCAGTCAAATGCACTGGCAGGATCTTCCAAGCGTGACACTGCTTTTAATGGTTAAAACATAATATTATCAATAGTTTTTGAAAAAAATATGCTCAGCATGAGCTGAGAAGTTAATAAAAATATGGTAGCTGAACACTAGGTTGCTGCAACCTGTGAGCTGCGGTGGCTTCATGAGCATAAGAAAGCCAAAATTTGGGTTAGTCTTTGTCATCATTATTCTAAGGTTGGCAATAACATAAACCCAGTAAATGCATGAATGTTAAGAAAGAAGTGGACTTTTTACACCACCATTCAATTCTAATTTACACACTTTTTCCCTATGAGAGATTTTTTAAAAAATCCTCAGACGTTTTACTACTGTAGAATCTAGCGGTTTAAACCCCAAGTGCCAGATACTCCCAGGTAATACAGCACATTTAATTACGTTAATTTGCTTGCATCAGGGATACTTAGCTGAATTTCAGAAAAGTTGGATTAAAAATTTCCTGATGTCTGTGTATCTGCATTTCTAGCTTTCGTTTCATCCTGTTACCTTTTGTGAGGGGCTGCACAGCCATGAGGCCTCCTCACCCAACACGGGAGCATGTGCTACACCACATTATGCTCTTGGGGCAAGGGGCCTGTGGAGCTGCCATGCCGCCAGCTCCCATGCTGAGTATGTGGATGATCCAGGATTACCTCCCAAATTTGTGGGCCTGTGTTATCCAAAGTAACCAGCCACCTGGGCACCTTGGTTTGAATACTCGTGAGGTCCTGCCTTTCTGACCACAAGCCTTTCTTACACTCTGAAAATCATACCCTTTTGATGGGTATTCCAAGGATCAACCCAAACTCAAATCACTCATGCTTTTTTGTTGTTGCTGCTGGTTTCTAAGTGCCAACTAGAGGTTCAAACTCAGCCTTCGCATAAATGAGTGCAACCCCACGGAAGTAAGCAGGAGCCCCCAAAATGCTAGAGTCAATTGATATAATTTAAAGTTCCCTAGATTTATGGGTATTGTTGTTGAACAATAGTAGTATACTGTACTTTCATTACATTTTTGACAGGAAGCAAATAAAGCTCCCAAGCACAGTAATGCACAGTCTTATGGTACTAGATACTGTAAATATATTAGAATAGTATTTGTTAAGTACAACTGAGGAATCCGATTAAGTTATATTATTGTATATCGTTTAAATGTCTATAGAGTATTTTAAATTATTGTGAATTACACTGCGTTAAGAAATGAAAAAAGGTTATATATTATAACACCATCCACTCTGAAAAGTGGACCAAAATGACACTTTCTTTTTTTTACACACCCCTATTTCAAATAGCTCTGTCAGCTATTCAGAATTGTAACAGTCCTACGATTGGATTAGCTGTCTAGAATATAATGTATCAGAGCATCCTATAAAAGCCTTGCTCATGTGGGGGTGAAGCATTCAGAAAAGTACTGTATGGCACAAAACAGGGGCTGACCACAGAAGTGCATGGACTTTGAACTATGTCCCAAGAAAAAACGGTTTTGGTCAGAAAACACCATTACCACTAATACACTGAAACGTCGGAAAAAAAAAAAGACAAAAAAAAAAGACAACCTTTTCACAAAGGTGTTTATGAACAGAAGTAGGTTACACACAACTTTTCTTTTAAAAAATGTAGTTTGATGTCAAAGAACTGTGACAATAGGTGTTTGAACATGAACAGCATCACAACATGCTTTAACCATACATTAGCCATGACAAAATTCAAAATACTGTATGTTATTAAAGAATATAAGAACAAAGATCAATTTGTTTACTATGTGAATGTTTTATGGCGAGCAGAAAAGATGAAATGTGTTTCCATTAAAACTTAATTTTTTCCCCTTCTAGCCCACTTTCTTTTTGTTCATTATTTATTTAGAAAAAAGAAAAAAGACAAAGGCTCCTCTGGATGAGAAATGACATGCAGATTCCAAGTTCTAAGCAGGTTTTATGTTTGTGAGAAATGGTAATGACTAGTCCTGTGTTTGATATTGAAGTCCAGAGTCATCTATCTACATTAGTGGTAGAGTGAACTTTGCAGTAGCACCAGCCTTAGTATTACCAGAGATGTCCATTGGCTCAAATGAGACAGAGATAAATGTTTTCTGATAGAAATGTGTCTTCAGACTCCAAAATGCTGCCCTTCCACGAACCTCATGTTACTGATTAGTGAACAGAAGGAAACACAGACACATAGGAGAGGTCTGAAGGCCCTGACTGGACCAGCACTTGCATGCACTCCAGCTTATTCAAGCAAGTTATGGACACATCTGAAAACCTAGCTAAATCAGGACCTAAAAGATTTTACAGCATTTACTTTGCTCAGAATAGCAGCAACCTCCTTGATACTGGAAATAGTGTCTTCCTACAAGAAATCTAAAGAAAATGCACGTTTGTTATATTTGTCCCTTAGGATAGATATCCAGCTATAGATAAAGGTATAGCCAAATTCCACATGAACTAAGTCAAAAGTAACTTCATTAAAATGATAGGAGTATAAGTATGCACAGCATTTTACCCACAGATACCAAAGAAAACACTACACCTTCTTTCTAATTACATCATGAGAAACTTGTTAATAGAGCTGCAGGAAGTTTTTATATTAAATGGTAATATTACATTCATTTCAGCGATGACATCTGGGAAATAGAAGAAGCTCATCAAAAGGTTTGTAAATATTTTAACAAATCTAAAGCATGGTGTGAATAGGTCACTTAAAGTTTCCAGCAATTATTCCCATGGATTTCTTTGTTTAAGATTTAAAATTGAAAGTGATATTAAAAGTAACAAATTGAGACCTTCCCTTTTACCAGCCTTCCCATGTGAATAACTTGATATGCAAATATGCCTTTCACTACTGAAGTCACTCTTGACGTTCAACAGAAAATACTTTCTGTAAAGCTGGAGATAATTTGCATTCATAGCAATTGTCATAACTAGATGGAACGACTGCACATTTCCTTTCCAATTGCTGGGACTTTTTGTTGCAGTGACAGTTCCCACAGCAAGGGCAGTACAGTAAATAGTACAGTAAAGTGTTCTTCTCCGAGAGTGACAGCCACAATGAGACAAAAATATACACAAACAAGTCTACATCCAAGGGAAAACATTGAAGTGGAAAGGCAGAAAAGGTTGCAAGTAATTTCAGTTTGTGATACTGAGACTGTGAGAAACCTCTTGCATGCAAAACAAACTACATTGTAGGCTGAACTTCACACGCAATACTTTTCCCCTCAAACCCAAAGTCCCTGTCTGCATCTCTGCAAATTCAGAAAGTTTTGTTGGAGAAAAACCATGTGCAAAGATTGGCAGTTATTTCCCTTTTGTGTTTTTGCTGTTATCAGGAAATTTTAGGGGATCACTACCTGACAAAGGACATACAAATGCAAATTTAAAATTTGCATCTCGTTTTCTTAAATTAAGATCTGTTTTTCTTTCCCCACCAATTCCTCTGGTACAGATATATGTATGCCAAAAGATTTGCTTGGTGGAGAATAAAGATTGCAGTTTTCACATAATATACGCTTGTTGGTTGTAATGTGTTCCACAGAGCACTAAGGTAGAGGGAATAATACTGCTTTAAATTTCAAACATTTATATGTATAGTTTTAACTGATAACAGTACACTAAATACGAACTGTTTGGAGACCCAAGTGCAATTCTATTTTATAGTATGGTTCTTCTCATAACTTGGTACTATGGAAGGCCAGGAAAATGAGAATAATAAAGTTTACTTTGGCTTTGGGTCCTCCTTCCAGGTCCTCACTGCAAACAGACAAGATCAATAAGAAACCAGACTTATGATTTTTAAATTTATGCCTATGTATTAAAAAGTATTAAGATATTTATTTCATAGATGATTCCAAATAAATGTTGCTGAACCAGCCATTGGAAATGCTTGAATTGAAAGCC
Organism: Anser brachyrhynchus; assembly: GCF_964034855.1. NCBI lineage: Eukaryota > Metazoa > Chordata > Aves > Anseriformes > Anatidae > Anser > Anser brachyrhynchus. The sequence continues at coordinate 72,868,247 of NC_137694.1, forward strand.
ATCTGTATGATTAGCCTCTATCTTTATTTGCCCCACAATTTAGGGAAAAACAGCATTTTAGATCCATGCAGCTAAAAGGAATTCCCAAGAAGATTACAAAATGTTGATCTTATTGTTTAATTCCTGTAGCTTAGAGTGAAAACGAACTTTCTCTACTTCTCTGAGCAAAGGGAAAACTAAAAGCATTTTGAAGACTACTCACACCTCTCAACTTAAAAGGGTGGCCAAGAGGGCTGACTGCCCCTCAGGGCTCCCTCCAGGACGGTCAGGGGATGTGTTGGTTCAGCCATGGTCTCTGACCTTCTCCTCCTCCTCAGCTGGAAAAAAATCGAGATGTGTCAGGGTGATTTATCCAATCAAATAAAGCACCAAACATTGTGCTGTGGGAATGAAATCCCATGAGCTATGCCCCCAAAGAAACGGTCTCAAACAAAATTGTAAAAGCTGGACTATTATCCAATGATTTGATGAGGCAGTTCTTTGCAATATGTTTTATTTATTGGTTTGACTTCCTCTTAAAATTTGTGCTGTGTGGAGAAATTAATCCAAGGGTTGAACATTTAATAACATTTTGATACTTGTGAAGGATCCCAAGAAGTGTGCACTGCAATGCTCCCCTAGTTATTCCATGAGATCACACCTACGCTTCTATTTCTGGGCTCATTAGGCTATGCCAAAAGGCTTTCACAGCAGCTGCATCCTGATTACTTGCATGAGTTGCACCTTGCCATTAAAGCTGAGTTCAGCCTACATTTTGGTTTGTTAAAAAGGCAGTGAAATTTAATAGTCAAGTATTTTCAATAATGCTAGCCATTGCATGGCATCCTCATCTCAACACCTTTCTGAGGTAAGTATTATATATTTGTAAGACAAAGAAAAATATACATACCAGTACTTAAAAAGGGTTTTCCTGCCCAGAGAGAGGAAAAAAGTCACTTCTGAAATTGCAGTGTGTACTCCAAATATGAAGCCTAATATGCACACACATCATGCACGTATTTCTGTATACACACATACAAACATATGTAAATACATAAAAATACATAAATATATGTGTGTGCTTGAAAAATACACACAGCAGATATTCAGTGCAATTTATGTAAGATCATTGTTAATTTTGTCCCTTTCTAAGGGGAATAGATTCTGTGCCCTCACACTGAACTACAGAGCTACAAATTTTGCACATTTCCTTGCAGATATGCTATATCATCAGCACCTGATAATGCTTCTTTTATTTGTAGGTCTTTTTGTTTATTTCTATTTCTGTTTTCAAAGAAAAACAACAAAAAAGAAACCCAATATTTTGCAGCTGGAGAAAGTGCAGACGTGTGAAATCTCTCCCTCCTTCATTTATTCGGGAAGAGGATGCAACATAATTTAGCTCTAAACCACTTGCCAAAGGCTCCAGCAAAAATCTATAGCTAGGACTACTACTACTCAGATGTCCTGGTTTTTGGACTGGGGCTCTAACTGCCAGCACTACTTGCCATGGTTACTGTAATGTATAAGAGCATCAGCTGTGATGTACACATATGTATATATTTATTGGCAAACACATCACAACTCTTCTTCCTTATCTCTCTCTTTAAAAGATAAGCTACTTAATATTTGCCCCTGGTTGCTATCAGCAAATGTGTCATGATCTGCACTCACTTTGCACCCATGTTAACCTTTTGAGCAGATGCAGGCACTTTCAGTCATAAAATCATCACCAGTATGCTCTTTTAGTATATTTACAGTAATGAGTCAGATAAATGCTTTCTCTTTTTAAAAGGCTGGAAGCAATGCAGCAGGACAGGTTTGTCCACCCACTGCATTTTGTTCTAGCAACTCTGGCACAGAGCTGCATCTGGGATCAAATAGTCTTAGCAAGCCAACATGCAAAGCTTGAACAGTAGGCTAAAGTAAATATATAATGGCGTGGGAAAAAAGTCTTTTGTTTGTTAATATTAGGTGATCTGTTGTTCAGGACAAGGAACTGGAGCGTTGTTGGATTATGTTCAGTTGTCTTCATTTCACTGCATAAGTTGCTTTCCTCTCTGTGTTGGTGTGTATGTGCATGCAGGAGGACTTAAGAAGCATTTAAGTCAGTGCCTTAATAAATTTTTCATTTCATGAACAGGAAAAAAATGGGGCAGGGGGTGGGTGGGTGGGAATTAGTGGAAACCTAAATGAGAAATACCTGGAGTTGGCTCACAGCAACATATTTTCTTACCATGTGCTTTGGAAGTTTCAGCTGACTACCTAATGCAAACCACTCCTGAAGGAAGGAGAAAGAATGAGGAAGTCAGCTTGTGGTCAGCAGATTCTCTGCCCGTGATATCCAGTACATAATTACTGCAGGGCTACAGTTCAGCCAGCTTTTGACAAATGAACTACCAAGAGTTTTCCCTGCATGTTTTCTATTCAAGTGTGTTTAGTCATAAATACTTGGTTCCAATGGCATTTTCTTAGTCAAACAGAGCCACTCCTAAGCATTAATAATACTTCTTATTCTTACTATAAGCCTCTGAACAAGATTCTTTTATTCTGGTTGAAGGTCTCTTTACAGAAGTTGAGTATCCTGGACTTTCTCCACCCACGCTAATTTTGACTAATTATACCCCTAGTACTCTTCATCTCCAAACCCTTTGCAACAGACCATACATTCTGTGCTGAAAAGTTTCCATGAAACACATTCTGTGCTGTACAATAAAATTATCGAATTCATTTTATGAAAGGAAAAAGCAATAGCAGAAGGCACAATGTTAGAACACCAAATTTCTTTGCTCCTTTACTCGTAGTCAGCTTCTCTTTCTTCAGGTTCATAAAATGGCAATTCCTGAGTGCATGGAACACAGTAGCCCATTCCTGAGTGCATGGAACCCAGTAACCTCACTAGACATATCACCATTTTAGAGGTATCAGTCACAAAGACCTGAAGGAGGAAGTAATGAGCCATAAACACTCCCTGGTAGTGCTACTGTATGATGTGACTGTATTTGCAAACAATATTAAAATAATAAGGTATGTATGGAAAATGTTAATTTTTAGTCAATACACATTTTTCAGGATATATCACTTTTTAAAATGAGGGGCAGTACTCATCTTCATTCAATGTATTTTTACAATCAGATAATAGGAGGTCATATTCCCCTTTGGTGATGGTTTCCTGAAGTGTAAATTAAGATTTAATGCCAGGAGCCCTTACTAGTGTCTGAACCCTTTTTATAATCTTTGACTCTGTATGAGGAACTTAAAACACACATGTAAAATGCTCTTAGTGAAGTACCAGCACTGGCAATTTTTGTCCTCATGTATTCATCTTCTGTTTTTCACCCCACCCCTAATTACCGACCAGCAAAGAGAAAAAACAGTGTTTTTTTTTTTAACAAACCAGCCAAATGGATACTTTTCCAAGGACCTCTGTTTGTTTTCCTTTAAAAACAGTACCCTCTGTCTTCTGTTTAAAACCTTTTGCATTCAAGAGATGCCTCTTCTCCCTAGATGGGTTCACTTGAGCTTCTTTCTCCACTTCAGCTTTTTAGTTAGTTACACTCCCTCACAATCTGATGCCTGTTCAAATGTCTCTACTCAAGTTGAGACAGATCCAAAACGTACTTGTAAAGGGTGTTGGCCACAGTCCTGAAAGCTTTTCTGCTGGCACTTCAGAGCAGTGAAGTGTTTGCCTGCTCCCATCATCTTCAACTGAATGAGGAGGGAACTGAGCTCATCCTTCAGCCACAGACGACTGCAAGGTAAGCCACAGAACTTTAAGGAGCAATAAATCAAATCATGCCCCGCTCAGTCTCTTGACCTGAAACTTGACAAAGGTGACAGTTACCACCAAATTCAGCTCCCGTTCAGTCGCCAGCAGAGCAAGACTAGGGAATGCCAGGACTCTAAATGAGGGGGTTTTCTAAGCCCTTCTGAACACCTCACCCTAAATATCCTTTTTCAATTTTGAAAATTTTGAATCAAGTTTTGCTTAAAAGCTTTGTGTTCATTGTAATTCACATAACATACTACCATTCCATAATTCAGCTATCAGAGAAAGACCTCTAAATGTGGGATTTTAAGGATTAGTCTCAAAACAATACTGCAACCCACACACCCAACAGAAGCACCAGAAATAATAATAATAATAAAAAAAATCATTAAAGCTGTCACACAAAACTTAAAAAATTGAAACTACTGAAAAGGTGGAGTCTATGCAGAACAATAATGTTGGCACAGATTGTACTTGGGATGTAATTGCAGCAGTTTTGAGGCCAGAAGGGCTGAACAAACTTAACTTAGTTGGAAAAAAATCAAAAAACAAAAACCAAAATACCTGTAACAGAGCTTAGCAAAAAAATTTCTTTGGTGAAAAAAGAGAGATTAATCAAGACCAAAACAAGGTGCAGCTGGGATGAATCTCTCAAACTGTTCACAAAAATGGGAGACTAGCAGGTGAGAAAACTTTTTAGATGGTGCTTCCTGTTTATTTGTTTTTATTTCATTTTAATTAATTATTTTAATATATTTAAGCTAAAACCTCAAAAAGGGGAAAGAAAAAAGATACAAAAAGGATTTCACAATTATCTGAATGAAATAAGCTGACTGGTTCAAACCAGACCCTATCTTAGATCCAAGAAATCCCAGAACTATAAATTTTTGTGCTCACTTGGGAAGAAAACACTTTTCAGAATTCTTTTTGTGTGTGTGTGCATGATGGGAAAATTATTTCACCCCCTGTTTAAAGAGAACGTTATCTTTTTGAATGTTTTGTTCAAATAGATCCCATAATATTCCTTCCCCTCCTACTTTGGTAAAAATCTGATCAGGTGATAGTGGTGTAGTTTCAGATTTCAGTTCTGAATGATGACAAGTCCTTCTTTTTCTTCCTTCTAGCCTTTCTCAGATTTATACATATATATTACAAGATAACTTTCTTCTGAGTTCAGACATCCAAAACAAACAAAATTGGAACATATAGTCTTCTTTATCTTGGATAAATATATAAAGCTAAAATCAATTAAGAGCATTTTTTTTAAAGGTAGTGGGAATTTAAACCAAAACAAGAAAACTCAGAAGATATCATTTAAATAACAGAAGCCTAATATTTAAACAAATCTGGGCTGCCATATTCTCTCAGTGTTTTAACATAAGCACAATTGATCAAATATGAGCTGACTGAACAAGACATGAGTTCTCACTTTTGAAGTACGGTCTATTGGTTAGGTACTTTCCCCTTTTTCTGCCTTCAGAAAACCCTGTTAAAGCTTGATCCCAAGGTCAGGAACAGCAGATGACACTTCAGAGAGACTAAATCAAACCTGGGGAGTCAGGGCGCACATGCCAGTTATAGCAGTCCACTTGCTGTCATGGCTTTTTTAACATCACCATAGCTGTCTGTGAGAGACAAAAATTGCAATGCCAATAGCCATACCGCAGCCAATTTATGGCTAGAAAGTTTTTCAGACGTGTCTTGGGTCTGACTAACAGTGCTTGACTTCTCCTCACCGTTGGGTGTTGTCTACATCTGCATCCCAAGTGGGAGAAGAGGACAGAATGCAAGTCTCCAAGGCTTCATTTGGGGAACTGAAGGTGAACTGCTGAAAAAGCAGTGTAACAGTATCAAAGAAATTATCTGAGAGAGATAAAAATGAGATGCAGTCAGTGCCCTAGCACAGAGCTCTTCTCAAGCACCACTGCAGTCCTGTAATGCTAGCAGCTCCCTCCTGAATCCCCCAATATTGAGCCTCTAATAATCGGACAGCACTGGGTCATACCTGTTTTCTTGTTGCTTATCGAAAAGAAGGCAGAAAGTGTCTATCTTTTCAAGACAAGTGACAAATCAATGCCAAATAAACAGGCTGCAAGGGAAGGGTGCTGTTAGACATCTTCAGCACAGACTGCAGAGTCACACCAAGCGTGGGCAAAGTAAACAAACAAACACTCCCCCCAGCTGATAAAGCAAATAAGTTGTTTGTGTCTTTTTGTCTGAAAGGCACCAGGGGAACCCATCCACTCACTGGAGCTGAATGGGGTTTCTGCCCTTGGAAAGCTGCCTTGCTGCAAGCACAGAGCCACGGCTGGGACCACGGGGCCGGGCAGACGTTAGCCCAATGCACGGCACACCTCCCTGCCTCGCTTGCAGCTCATGCTGAAGAGATCATGTTTGCATACTCAGGGCATGAATAAGGGCGAAATTTTCCGAACTATTTTAATGTAAATACAGGGGTGTCCACAGCTAACCAGCATGGCAGTTTGACTGGGATGACTGCCAAGGAACAAATTTAATGCAATGTATTTCATTTACTCCTAACAATGGATAAATGGCACTCTCTTTCTTTTTAAATGGCATGCCCACTGCTGTCTACGTGTCTGCCCACAGGTGTTATGCAGTATGAACACTTACATTTGTTAACATAAATTTGTCCATTTGTGTTTGCTTCCCTCTTCTAGCATGGCTGCTAAGCCAATCAAACTGACAAAACTAAACAAGTACAAACACTTCTTGCAAAGTGTGTATGCAACAATTAAAGCACGCTGAGGTAGGGTGCAGAGTTTTAATCACACTGGCCCTTGGCCAAGGAGCTGTAGAAGTGAACTGTGCTTTCCCAGCCAAGGAGGAAGAAGGAGGAAGTTGCTCCAAGCCCCTAGCAGAGAGATCTGTGTTGCTGTTGCTCCTTAGTTTTTAGGGCTCTCCTTGTCCACACATTTCTACCTGCCACTGGATCTTCACATGAATACTCTTAGAATTTGCCTCTGCTGCAACTACTACTGTAAGTTTGCAGATGACACCAAGCTAAGTGCATGTGTCGATCTGCTCGAGGGCAGGAAGGCTCTGCAGGAGGATCTGGATAGGCTGGAGCGATGGGCTGAGGCCAACTGTATGAAGTTCAACAAGGCCAAGTGCCGGGTCCTGCACCTGGGGCACAACAACCCCAAGCAGAGCTACAGGCTGGGAGATGAGTGGCTGGAAAGCTGCCTGGCCGAGAGGGACCTGGGAGTATTGGTTGATAGTCGGCTGAATATGAGCCAGCAGTGTGCCCAGGTGGCCAAGAAGGCCAACAGCATCCTGGCCTGCATAAGAAGCAGTGTGGCCAGCAGGTCTAGGGAAGTGATTGTGCCCCTGTACTCGGCTCTGGTGAGGCCACACCTTGAGTACTGTGTTCAGTTTTGGGCCCCTCACTACAGGAAGGACATGGACGTGCTCGAGCGAGTCCAGAGAAGGGCGACCAAGCTGGTGAGGGGTCTGGAGAACAAGTCTTACGAGGAGCGGCTGAGGGAGCTGGGCTTGTTCAGCCTGGAGAAGAGGAGCCTCAGGGGCGACCTTATCGCTCTCTACAGTTACCTTAAAGGAGGCTGTAGAGAGGTGGGGGTTGGTCTGTTCTCCTACGTGCCTGGTGACAGGACGAGGGGGAATGGGCGAAAGTTGCGACAGGGGAGTTTTAGGTTGGATGTTAGGAAGTACTTCTTTACCGAAAGGGTTATTAAGCATTGGAACGGGCTGCCCAGGGAGGTGGTGGAGTCACCATCCCTGGAGGTCTTTAAAAGACGTTTAGATGTAGAGCTTAGCGATATGGTTTAGTGGAGTACTTAGTGTTAGGTCGGAGGTTGGACTCGATGATCTTGAGGTCTCTTCCAACCTAGAAATCTGTGATACTGTGATACTCCTGGAACCATATTAAATAGAAGTGATAGCCCCTTTTTTCCCCCCGACAATTATTTGTGAGCAAACAGGCTTCAATTGAAGTGAATTTATTACCTTATTTGTGCAAATGCTGACAGCTTTGTGTTGCTTTTTGCAGTGTTCGTGAAATGTCAGTACCAAAAGAAAGCAGAGAAGATATTTTGCTGCTACACAATAACAGGGGAAAATGTAATTTTAAATCATTGAACTGAGATGTTTTATAAGATTATAGGCTTTAAAATGAGCATGTACAGAAACAGTTTGCCAAATTGTAACCAAAAAGTTTTGCACCTTCTGAGACCAAACCCCAGTGTAGTACTGATGATGGGTAGCAAAGAAAATCTATTAATTCTGTGAGTTTTTCTTTCAAGATTTTTGTTTAGTTATTTAATGCATTGGGATGTAAATATGTGTGTGTGTTGGGGGAGGGGGAGGGAGCAGGGCACTCCCAGAATGTTCAGCTTTGCATTTGCTTTTGTATTGCTGTGAAATAACTGGAAATGCATCTCAGACATTAGCATACAAATAGTTAGACTGAATTGTTTATAAACATCAAATATTATTTATAGCTCATGCACACACATCACCATGGAAACAAAGCAATTGTTGTACTTTTAGGATGCAATTTCTCTGCACAGTGAGGCAGAATGGCAATTTATCTGCATCTGGGTGGTTTCACATTACTGTTTGTGGTCACAGATCTCCCCTCCAAATCATCTCTTGGATGTGAAATTAGTTTTGATTACTGAAGAAAAGATTAGATCAATATAAGACAGACAATTTGAAACAGCAGAACACATGTGAAAACACTGCAATTATTGCACAGGAGTGATGTGAACTATTCAGGGATGGTGATTCAAACGCAAACCAAGGAATTTCGAAGCCAGTGAAGGTCACTGCAGGCGTTTCCCGTCTTGCCGTTGCTGATGGTCAATGGTCGTTGCCATCTGCTTGCTGGTTGGCAGCCTAAACGAAGTTGTATTGATTACAGAGTGCAAATCTAAAAAATTAGCATGAAGAGGCATCCTTGCTTATAATCTCTCTGGTAAGGTCAAGGATTGAATAGACAGAGAAATATTCTCCCTCCTTGAAGAAGACAGAGTTTATGCAATACCAGTTTTTAAGTCTAAACAGAGATCTATCAAAAGAATATAGGGCACAGTTTATATAGATAGACTTTTAATAGACTTTTTTTTTTTTTTTTTGATAACAAAGAATGTAAGGAATTGGGATCACTGTCTTCCACCTGGCACTTGAAATGGAGACTATGATACAAAGAAACATATTCTTAGTCCTAACAGTGTAAATGACAAGATCATCACACCTTGGCAATAACAGCTGTCTACTTGGTCATTCCTGAATAACACGAGCCCTTCAAGGGAGTTAACAGAAAATGCATGATAATTCATCACAGCAGCATACCAGACTGTACTAAACCATGGCTTGAATTAATCATGTATTTTTAACACAAGAAAACACACTAAAATTCTCTCACAACTGAAATAATCAGTCTTCTCAACCATGTTCTGTAAGAGTGGGCTTACAGAATTCTTGCAATTTTAACAAAAAGCTCACAATGAGGCTCATCTTGCAATATTACTGCAGGCAACACTCCCAGAGATGTTCTGCCTGAGTCAGAGCTGCAAGGTCACTCCAAAAAGATTGCTTGTAGAAAGTCCCATTACTGCATGAATTCAGCTTATTCCCCAGCTAGATTTGATATGAAATGACCAGCATTCTGCTTCATTAAAAAGTGCTCCTTAACTCAGAATGGAAGATTCCTTTGTGCAATCTGTCCTAATAATACTGAAAACAGAACAGCTTCTCTATCTCTGACAGAGGCTCTTTTTCAGAAGGGGAAAAAAGAGTCCTCTCTCTCCTCACAGATGTAAATGCTGCAAAGTACTTTGGGAGCCTTTAGGATAAAAACTGCTCGAGTAAACACAGGGTATAATTATCATCATCTGCCATCTCTGCGAATCCATACATTTTATATTCCACTTAAAACAGAAAAAAAATCCTCAGTGGGATGTCTTCCAGCGAACCAATTTAGCTAATGAGAGTGAATATCAATGACTGTTGGCTAATCAGAATGGTATTAGCATAAATTTTACTTAATGAGGACATATTTGGCTGGTGCCAGGAGCAAAATGGTACTGAGCTAGAGTGTAAAATGCAAAGGATGTGTAAGTCTCCACAGAAAACCAAAACAAAACCAAAAAATACCCTATCAGAGCAAATACACAGAAATGTATCTGAGGTCACAGTTATACTAGCACTTTCTATGCAACCTGAGATTTTACCCTCACTTGAGGCTTTTCAAACTTTTTCATTATTACAGAATCTTATCAACCTTTTAACTGCGATGAATAAAACACCCTGGGGAACAGCCTGACAAGAGATTCGACTGAACTCTTTTAACCTCATGTTGGTAGGTAGATCACCAAGGGAACTTGCTTTCTTTTTAATTTAAGGCATGCAATACACGCGCTGTGCTGCACAACCAAAGTATATTTTTCCTTTGTGCATTGTGTAAGGCTCTGTTTTGAAAAATGCCAAAATATTGCTCCCAGCTTCAAAATGAGAAATGTAACATTGCCCTCTGTCTGCTTGTTAGCAATCTCAGGAAGAAAATTCCCTGCCTCACAGTCTGCCACTACTGTCTTGAAGGAGTTAACTTCTAGAAGCATCCAAGTGCTGTTGTGCACAGCGCACTTCTTCTTTATATATGCTCCGTATTAGACAGTCTGAGAAGTCCCCATGAACAATATGAAAGATTTTTGTCACAGTAACATAAAGGGGTTAGAGTTCAATGCTCTCACAAAATATTTAATCTTGTGAAATGTTATTTGTAGTGTCATTCTTGTATATACCTGCTTTGAAATTCCTAACCCTAGATTCTTCTATGTAAAGGAATATAGGGCAGAAGTGTTCTTACCTTTGATATACTGTAGGATCTAACAATATTTAACCGCTGAAGTCATTTTTGTTTCCAAACCTGTGTCTCAAATATGCTTGGGAACGTGGAAACTCACAATGCCCTTATTCATGACATCAAAATCAGTTCCATGGTAACACATTGTGATGACAAAATACACAGATTGCAAGGTCACAAGTCACACTTAAGAACAGGCAGGGGAGAAATTGTTAGTTTAATGAATAACATTAGCCAATTCCAATAGGAATAAAAATAAAGAAAAAATAATGTGCCTAAAGTAAACGCCCTTAAATGCACTTCAGAGCCATTTCATCTTAAGTAGTTCTTTAAAGGCAGAAGGCTTGCGCAGGTTTCACCGCTGCAGCAAATAGAAGCTCATGTTAAAAATAAAAGCAAGACGCTGTACGGTAGTGATAATACTCATTGTGCTTTTTCTCTATGTATGCAGACAGAAATGGCAACTGCAGGAAGAAAAATAGCACAAAAGCAATCAACCTTAAAAATATTCACATTAAATCCAGACTAAATCTTCCAAACAACTTAAGGTTCTTTCACCTTCCAAGGATTTGGTTTTCATGTACAGTGACCAACCACTTCTGCATCTTGCATTTCCTTGGTCTATAGCCAGGTATTTGAAATATTTCTGTCACAGAAGTTAGCAACTGCAACTCTTGTTATAGCTTCTTCTAATGAATTCCTAGTGCTTCCTTTACTGCTTACTTGCTGAACACTGTATCACAAGAAAATGATCCAAATGTATGAGATTTAAATGTACACAGGCCACCTCTGAAATTTAAGTCCTTTTGCTGCAAGAACCCTAATATATGTAGGTAGGAGATATCACCACAGCTAGCTCATCACCTAAGAACATAAAGCATACAAAAGAGGGAAAGGAAGGAATACCAAAAGGATAAAATTGACAGCCCGAGATTTGAACAAATGACAAACACCTTTAAGTCTTTGACATTGCCATCAGCTTTGCTTGTAGCTTCTCACGGCAATGAGAGGAAAAATTTGGAAAAAAAAAATGAAAACAAACAAACAAACAAACAAGAAAACTCTGTTTAAGGGACTGTTCTTGAACGTGGCATGTCTTAAGCTTTACGTGGTCGTTCGTAAAGGCACTGTACAAAAGGTAACAAGAATACATTTGGATGAATCTTTCCTTCTAACTCTCACAATCAAAACTTTTTTTGAAATTGCAACTAAAATAAATCACATACAATCTATTTGATTTTACTGTGTCATAAAGTTGGCACTACACAGTCTGTGCTTACCACATTCTGCAAGGTCAAAGGAGAGGATGGATTTCCTTTAACCTCTTGTTAAAATAGCACCTTATTTTTATTAGGAAATATATATATATGTGTGTATATATATATATATATTACCATATCAAGGCAGACAGCCCTATCCCAATACATCCTTACATAAACAGTGACTGAATAGCCAAAAAAACAAATTGCAACTTAAATTCTACAGGGAGAAGCTCAGATTAGTTTTCTTTCCATCTATCAGAGGAGAAGATTTGAAAGGCCAGAGCATTTCAAAATAGATGGGAGAACAGCATCTTTGATTTTATTTAAATGGCATAAAAACATTGGATTATTCAAAAATAGTGAAGCATGGTTTTGTAAGACATTAACATTTTTAACATATTCTTGCACTCTGACAGTGCTGGGGATGGTAAAATTCCCTCTATATTATATAAAATGGCTTGACAGTTGCATACATACTGAACCACAGGTGGGGGGTTCTTCTTAAATTGGTGTCCATCATGTGATGCTTCATAAGCAAAGAATAGCAGGCCATGCTGCTTTATTCAACTGGGTTATGCTTTTACTCTTTCTTCCTGCATGTGAAAAGCATAACAGAGAGCTAGCAGAGCAGAAGTAAGATGTGTTTTGTTAGTTGTCTGAAGCCCTGGGGCCCGGAACCGGATAAGTCCTGATATTATACCCTGGATTGAGCAGAATAAATCCATTTTGTTTCCTACAAACATTTAGCCATTAAAAAAATATGAGATAGAAAAACAGACTTTGCTGTCTGCATGCCTTCTTGTAAAGCTTGTATTGTGGAAATGTCAGAATCATTAGGTCATTGGCCTATATTTTGCAAGCTAATGCTTCTACTTTAATTCTCACTGGGGACTGCATGTCTGCATAAAATCTACAATAAAATCTAGACTGGAGAAGGTGAAGTGAGCTTAAAATGATGCTGGTAATACTCCGTGATGGCTGATAGTACTTCTAGATATGAGTAATTAGGAAATATCAGCCAAGGTTGATACAACCACAGCTTTTTAAGTACCTACTTTCATATCAAGCTCCACATAAGTAATTGGTAAGTGTTAAAATTGTCTCATAAATATTTGTGGCTCCTTTTAAATGCACATAGAGACATGTGATTGAATAAAGTTTTAAAATAAATACAGCACGAGAAGTAAATTTAATATCTGAAATTACGCATATCATATGAGAAGCATGGAGGCTTATACTCCAAGTGGGTAAGTTTTCTCCTGAATCACCAGACAGTTGCAGAAGAAGCGATCACAGAAACATCAACCCCATTCCAAAAATTCCTCTCTTAAAACATGGTTTGCTGATAAAATCTGGCATGTGCTCAAGTAAGAGGTTAACACTAATAGGAATAATAATCCAAGTAGAAACACTCAACTCACAGTTGGATAAGTAGGTCTTGAACTTGCAGCAGAAACTCCTCTGCCTGAATCTATACTCCCTGCATCAGCTTTTCAGCTCTCTCTTATAGAAACACACGCATGCTTTCTTCTGTGTAGAACAGAAGCATGCCTACTACTGCCAGAAAGACAGACTCTTTGCAGAAGCCGTCCTGCTTCCTCTGCATGGCCCCTGTGGACTTGCCTGAGGCTCCTGGAGGCAGCAGGCCTGGGCTGGCACCTCCAGAACTCCATATTGAGTGGGGGGCTGTCGTGAACTCAAAACATCTCCTCAAAAGTCAGACAAAACCACCGAGCGCTACCTGGTTTCTTAGTGTGGCCAGTTTAAATCATATGAAACCACAAGTTTAGTGTGATTTTGATACTGCTCTATAAATCAACCCAGGCTTATTTGAAAATGAGTTTAGAGTCAGTAGACAAGCTAGTGAATTCAAACAGACCTTAGGATAAATGTAGTTTTTATTCTGAATTTCTAAACAAATCCTCAAACTAAACAAATTTCACACAGTTTCTGTTTTCACTGTGGACATCTTGCACAGTTCTAAATAGTTGCAGATTTCTGGGTCCATTTTTACGTTTCTGATCCATATTTTCGTGGTTGCATGCTCCATAAGAATCCTATGGTATATATATCCTGATCGCCTTTCACAGGAACTCCATGTACTGTGACACACTGGCTTAAAGTTACATAGCTCCAATACATAGGAAAATCAGCTGTGAACACTGAATGCCATTTCACTGGCATTCTTCAAGCTATCCATTTAACTACTGAATGCTTCAAACTCTCCATAGGAATAGTATGTATGTAGGAATAGTCTTCAATAATATTTTAATAAATCAAAACTGCTCTGCAAAATTCTTTAAAGTCAAAATACAGGGCCCAAAAAGATCATGGGCAATTCATAGACATGATTCTGTAACCATATATTGTAAAACCTGAATATTCCATTGTAGAAAACTTTTTAAGTTTTGCTGATCTCTTTCTTCAAACTGAACTCATTTATGTTTATTCTAATAAAAATCAGTCTGGCTCTACAAACTGTGCTATGTATTACAGACAAAAATACCAAAAGCATTCTGTGTCATTCCTCTGAAACTGTAAGAATGACAGTTGCATTGTCTTATACAAATAAAAGATGAATTTACAGGTGTTCAGTTATCATCTGTAAGTGCCCCCCCCCCCATTTTTGCACTGCAAGAGTGGGTAAGATGATCAGTAAATAAATCATTAGAAATGGAAAATTTTTACTCAAATTCTGTTTATGATTCATTTTTGTCCTCCAATAAATTTGAGCAGTTCAAAGCTTATTGGGAAAATGTGAATTCCCGAAAGCTTGAACACTGAAATAAAATAATTTTCAAAATGTACACCCAAAGAACCTTCAGAATATATGCTGTGCAATGTAAATATTCCTAGCTAGGCAGCAGTCTCAGGCAAAGAGCAGAACATCATCTTAAGTATCAGCACCTTCAGTAAATGTGCATGGACTATACAGAGAGAAAGACAGTTCACAGAGAAAACTGTAGAAATCTGAATTAATTTAGTTTCTTTCAAATATTGTGGAAGGCAAGTAAGCCTGGAAATATTTTCAAAAATCAAATACATATTTTCACAATTGGCTTTGCATATAAATTTTCTCTGATTATTGGCTCAGTGGTGCTTCTATTTTTTCTCAACTGCTATACAAAAAGAGTTTGCCAAGTATTAGCCTCCTGTATTTTCCTTTCCAGATCAAGCGCAAGAAGAACTGGAATATGATTAAAAAGAAGACTGTATTATTGCTCCTGAGAGAATGATGGCAATGTTTTTGTGGGTTAGAGCAAAAGAAGACACACTCTGCAAGAGAACTAGCTCTCTAAAAGGCATGGAACTTTTTGATTTCATTGTGTTTTTAGAATTAGCTGGCTTCATGAAGAGCCCCCTTCTGCCTCTGTATCTTATAAATACCTTTTTTTCATAGGCTGTGAGCTTGCTTATTTTATAAAAGACTTGCTAGACATCACTAGAGTGATGTCAACTCATGAGCATTATCTGGTGCCATAAATTTAGAGGTGACCTCCAGAACTTGAGGAAAGGATGAAAGAATAAGTGCAGGGTTTGGAAAAGCTAATGCCGGTCACAGAGCCAATAAAGGTGGCACACAACTAGAAGAGGTTCAAGCAATATTCACCTCCTCGTGAAGACAGTGAGTGGCAGGAAGACAAAAATTGTGATTATTTTGAATTGTACTGGGTCAAAATCATTAGGTTTATTGAACAGAGAAAATAAAGCTAGTTCTCATTCTAAATTACAGAAATCATAATGATACCATTTTAGGAAAAAGGAAACTATGGAGATAGAAATTTCTATCCACATAGGAGAGGTAAGAAGATAGAAAGACTTTTGAGCTATTTATAACAAATGTTTGACTCTGACTGCTTAAATTCATAATCATAATTTGATATGGATCACAGACATAAATCAAGGGGAAAACTGATATGATTTAGTTACAAGAAGGAAGCCCGTAGAAGGCAAAAGTGGAGACAGGCTACCCAGGAGGACTACAGAGACACTGCTTGGTCCTCCAGGGCTGGAACTAGTAGGGGATGTGATGGGCAAGAAGGTGGTGGGTTTTTTTGTTTGTTTGTTTGTATATATATAATAGCGAAAGGAAGGTGAAGAGCCACATGGGCCCATTGTTCATGGGGATTTAGTGATGAGGAAATGACTAAGAAAAGACTAAGGTACACAATGCCTTTTTTGTCTCAGTTTTTACTCGTAGGGTTTGCCCCAAGATCTCCCAGATCCCTGATCCTAGCACAGTCCGTGAGGAGGAAGCAGAACCCCCAAGAAAGGAAAATTAAGTTAGGGATCACTTAACCCACCTGGACGTACAGGACTCCATGGAGTGGAGATGTATCCAAGGGAGCTGAAAGAGCAGGCCAATGTCATTGTGAGGCTGCTCTGTCACCTTCAAGAAGTCATAGCAGTCGGGGGAGAATGCTGATCACTGGAGAGAGGAAAATTCCACACCCATCTGCAAGAAGGTGGCAAGGAGGATCAAGGCCAACCAGCTACACACACCTTGGTTCCTGGGAAGGTTATGGAGCAAATCCTCCTGGAAGTCATTTCCATGCATGAGAAGGACAAGAAGCTGACTGGGAGCAGTCAGCATAGATTTAACAAGGACAAAACATGCTCACCAACTCTGTTGCTTTCTGTGGCAAGGTGATGGGCCCTGTAGGCAAGGGGAAGGTGGTGCATGTTGTATACCTTGGCTTTAGCAAAGCCTTTGACTTGGTCAAAGCCCAGGATAAAAAGAAACAGTAGGTATTCCCATACTCTGAAATAAAAGAGAGGAAAATGGGTAGGATGCTTTTTGAAAAGAAAGCTACAACCAGTAAGTGAAATATCATGTTTTTGTAGGTTAGACTTAGGTGCACGAGTTATTCTTACATGCAGAGTTTATAAAGACTATTAGGTAGCTGGAGTTACAAAAACTGGTTTTGAAGAGAAAACCTATATATGGTGAAAACAAGTTGCTAAAAGCTTTCTTTGATCCCACTGGAGTGAACTCAAGCCGTTACGTGTGGATATGAACTCCATGTGAAAGTATAACAAAATCTTGAAGAAATAACATTTATAATTGTTTTCTTACAAAACATTTTCAGGAAAGGGAGTACTTACTCAAGGGGTGAAAATGCCAGAAATTAGGTTGTTAAGACAGTGAATACAGGAGGAGGACAGAAGCCACTAAAAGGTAGAAAATATATTCTCAGATGTTTTTAATGGCATAGAAAAGCTATCAATGGAATATAAAATAAAGTTAACAGAACTCGATTTCCTTGTTATATACATGCCAACACATACCTAGATGTGTACTTAGACAATAATTTAAGGAAGAAATTAGACTTATTACTCAATCTAGCAGAGAACACATGCTTCTTTGTAGTTTTTTTTTTTTTTTCTACCAGCTTCTGAAGAGAAAGGGGAAACGCTTCCTACACCTACATCCTAAGGCGATAAGAAATCCAGCTATCTACTAGGAAAGACATTTCTTATCAAAAGTTTTTTGCTCTTTTTATTTTATTTTTATTTTTATTTTTATTTTTATTTTTGCCAATACCCCTTGCCTTCTCATCTCACCTACGTACTTTACCTAGGCTGTGGAAAGTTTTTTAAACAACAATTAATTTCCACCAAATTTTAACTTCCCCCATTTGAATACAATGCTTTATTGTAACTTTTAAGCTTTGCTCTGCACCCATATCATTTCACAAAATGATATCCCAGCATGGCAAGATACTGAAGGCAATGGAGTTTACCGATGGTATTTTGCTGTGAGTATAAATGATAGAGTGGGATCGCAGACATGGATTTTGTGGTGTAAGCCTGAAACTTGTCAGACAGCAATGTAAATTTAGGGGTGAATAATTAACTTATGGAGTGAAAAAAAATAGAGTGATTGAGGGGCCCTGTTGGGGGGAGGGTCATAGAAAATTATCAGTACTTCTCTACTTACAGAGAAGGAATGATACATTTGGCTAAAAAAATTATATCCAGTCTGTCTGCCATAACTATTGATCCAAAAATATTAATCTGGAAAAAAAAGATAGTGTATGAAAGTTACTAAACATGACAGGTAGCCTAAGAAGTGTTTATAAAGAAGACACCCTTCCTTTGATTCTCTGATGCTATTTGCTATACCAAGTTGCCCAGTGAGTCCATTATGAAGGCCTTGCAACATTTTTTGCAGAAATGGGAATCACCAGAGGTTGTAATTAATGCTGCAGAAAATCTAGCTTTAGGTGGATGCCAGTGAATATGGACAGAAAAAAAGAAAAGTCTGCTATGCTTTTGTATGCATGAAAAAAGGGTTTCTGGATGGAATGACAATACTCACAGAAGCAGACTGCAAGCCATTTATGACAGTGGTGTAGAAAAGGGTTTCACAAACACAACTTTGAATGAAGAGGTTATTCTTTCAGTTGCAGTTGGATGATTTATAGCTAGAACATAAACTGGAAAAACCCTCATGTCAGCAGACACTTTGTCTGAGCCTTCAATAAAACAGAGGTAGTACAAACACCAAGTCTGATGTTGTTCATGTAAAAATGTTCACGAAAATGTTCTCAGTCCCAGACAGGATGCGGTCTGTCACTGCAAGAGACCATAATAAGACTTTACAAAAGGTAATACCAGCAATTAAGGCTGACTGCCCTTCTGAACATAAAACTACTCCTTTTAACAGCTTTGGAGAAGAAATGTATGTTGTAGATGGTAATTAAAAGTTCTAGATCAGTAGTGTCTGAAAACTTAAAATAAGAAATACAAAATATAGTACCTGAAAGATGTATGCATATCAGAATTGGAGAAGACTGGTTAGAAGCACATGGTATTTGCCTCAAAAATAGTGCAGACATTAGAGGGGAAAAACAAACAAACAAAAACATGATACCAAAAGTGAAAAATAGGAATATTCAGAAACTGGGGTGGGGGGAGAAACTGTGATTGTAATTTAAACAAGGTTAGACCTATAGTCCTCATTTACTTTAGATAGATTTATGTGTTTAGATGAATAACTATTCCTGTTTTGATTTGGAATTATTATTCTTAATTTCCAGAAATATCACCATTAGATTATATAACCATAAAATATGTGATCACACATATAAAACCTGTGTTTGCATACAAGAAATTACCTACCTAGGAGAACTAATAATGCTATGAAACATTTTTGAAAATTTTTATAAACAGAAGAAAAAAAATGAAGCGAAAGACATACCATGACAATATATCACATGAATTAAAGTCTTCGTAGTCACAAAATAGCACACACAAGGTATTTGACAGCAAATGCAGTTATAAAAATCACTTGTTTCCTGTAAAACAAGTTTGTTCATTTCTCTGAGAATATGACTCAGAAAGGCCATACAAATAGTGGCCATCTTAAACTTGCATAAAAGGAAGAGGAAAAAGAAACAAGATGCTTGAAGCTCCAAAACAGAGCACACTAGAAAAGAGAGCAAGGATCAACCAACTCAGTGGAAAGGACTGAACAAAACATTATGGAGAGCTACAAGCAAATGAGCACGAGCTCAGAGTCTGACAGGAAGCTATGCAGAATTTGCTGCATTGTCACAATTTTTTTCCCCTCCTTCATGGAGAAATGAAAAGGCAATGGGTCCTCAGGGAGGTCTGATAACATGTTTTATCTATTTAGTTTACAACTATTAATGTAAGCAGCCTGATTTTGACAAGGGATTCATCTCCCTTGCTCCTGTAAGTAGTCACTACCTGACATTGAAAACTCCAACTGATTATTGGCCACCATTTAAACATACAAGACAGGCCTCACATAGTGTATGGTTCAGGTAGACAACCATGATGATGGAAAAAGGGAAGTAACCGAAGCTGACTATCAGGAGACAAGCAAAGGAAAAACAGACATACTAATTCCTTTATTGTGTTATTACAAATTTGTTTCCCTTTCTATCCTCTCCAGACTCGTCTTTCAAAACAGTTTAAAGAAACAAGCCATCATCTGTGCAAAGTGAGTTTTGAAAAAGAGAGGCTAAAAGACAAGATTTGTAGTGCATATATTAATTTGCCACGAGACTACAGGATGCAGTCTTCCCACAAGGCCTGCTACTGCATATCTGTATCACTCAGCCAGTATTGACCAATGGTAGTAGCTCAAGATCCCTGAAGTAAATTTCTAGATTTGCAAGCAAAGAACCTACTGATTTATTACAGCCATTTGGCCTGTTTTGACCCTGCTTGTATCTCTGCCCCATTTTATGCATTTAGACCTCAATGAAGAAAAATCATTTATGAACGTACTCAACTTTAAAGAGGTGTTTTAAGCCTGCAGACATCAGTAGCAGGTAAGCACATAATTACTTATGTCTAAAACAAAGATGAGATTTGTACAGTTTAAGTGCATTCCTAAAAGGATTTCTTATGATTTTTATTTTTTTTTTTTTGTAATTTTGCTCCTCTGTAAAGAGTCTTTCACAAAGATTTCTGTAAATAAATAAACACAGAAACATTTCCTTGGCAAGTATGTTTAAGAAAGAAACAGATCATTTTGATTTACTTGGAACATAATACATTTCAACATATATTAATTTCTTCTAACATCTGTAGTGTCTGCGTGAAGGGTTTTTCAAGACAGTATAATCTACCTTTTGATTTTTCAAGTATAATGTCCATGCTTCTACTTTTAAGTCAGCCACTAATTGTCACTCACAGTCACAGTAAACAAGAAAGCTTCCTTCTCTTTTTATAAGGCCTGTTTGATGCTGTTTCTTGATCTTGAATTAGTTGACTCATATCAAATGCAAATCAAGCTCTTTTACAGTATGAATCATTGCTGCCCTTGGTTAAAGGGGTAAGAAGAGATGAGAAGGGAAACATTACATTTCTAGACAATACTGATGACTGAGGGCTGGTATGACTCATACTTAAGAGGGTTGATAGGCACTTTCAAGTCAACAACTTATGAGATTAAGAAGCAGCTTCAAACAGGGCTTTCAAAGGGAGAAGAAAACAGGAACTGGAATAAGCAACAGGGTAATGCATACGGCCACATCCTGAACTCCTCACTGATGCAAGATTCTCATTGACATGAAATTCATGGTTTGCAAGCAGTGCGCTTAGAGTTCATGGTTTAAGACTGACCCTTTGTTAGCTGGGAGCTTCAAACAGCTGAAAGTCCACTCAGTAGGTTTTTTAAGTAATTATGCTTTTTGGTCAGATTTTGTA
This sequence comes from Anser brachyrhynchus, assembly GCF_964034855.1. Classification (NCBI taxonomy): domain Eukaryota; kingdom Metazoa; phylum Chordata; class Aves; order Anseriformes; family Anatidae; genus Anser; species Anser brachyrhynchus. Next base: position 72,889,290 of record NC_137694.1, read on the forward strand.
ACAAACAGGAATCCAGAGAGCTGTATGTCATTTTCCACACACAAGAAAAGTTTCTTTCTTGTATATAAAGTACCGTTTTAAAAACAGTGGACATAGTTGTGGTTACAAGGAAGAGGATATATATGGGGGCATTTCTACTTATTGAAAATTAAATGTGGAGGATAAGTCACAAAGCAGCATCCAATGAATTATTTTGGTGTCCAAACTAATTTTACACTATATGGGAAATAAGTATGGAATTAGAAAAATGTCCACCCTTGCAGCAAAGCATCTCCCTGCTGAGGAGAAAGAGACAGCAAAAATGTATTAGAAGATCAACAAATCAGAAATGTACCCACTTTTGCTGTTTACCATAGACAGAAATAGCCATTTCTTCACAATTGTAAGTGAAGAATGTTTTTTTTTTCTTTTTTCTTTTTTTTTCTTAAATTCACTAAAACTTGAAAGAGGTTTTTGCTACTCCTTTAGAGACAACTTTTGTTTGGGGGGTGTGCTTTTTAATCAAAGCTTTTTCCATGTATTACATTATTACCTACCGCATACATTACTGCACATGAGCTCCCTTTATATTTGGCTACGCCAGATTTAACCGCAGAACTTGTATTGCTCTCTTTGGAGGACAAGGAATCAACATGTCTTTTGTGTATGAGCAAGAGTCTGTCATAATCCTATAATAATTTTCTAATTCCTTTCATTTTCTTGTAACTAGTGCTTAAGACAAAAAAGAAAAAGGTGAAAAGGCTTAAAAACAAAGTCAAGATTTTGCTCAACTAATGTAAAAAGAGCAAGGAAGAAGAAATTTACTTATTTTTAGAGCAGCAGTGAAATAAATGTTTCTAATTTGAAGAGGATAGATGACTTGATTTTGAGTCTTTAAGAACATTTTGGATTAAAGAACAAACACAATTAGGGTTACTTGGTAATTACACTGAGGTAAGCAGCCAATGATCCTGCACAGAGATATGCTACTTCTATCGCTTCTGCCCAAAGGAGGGCATTGTATTCAATGCCAATGACCCAAGGAGTGCCTGCTATCAGCAGGGAGTTGTCCATCAACCCTCCTCCTCCAACATCTCTGTATGAAAACTTTGCCGCAGGCCCCCTGTCCCCACCAGGCATTCCTGTTGTGGGGGGTGGGGAGGTGGGGGCACACATGGGGACTTGCTCTCTAGCCACAAACTCACCCCGCTGGGACCTATACCGTCTCCTATCTTCACATGCTGTCCTTCCTGCTCCACCAGACAGTGCCAAGCAACTGCGCTAAACCACGTGTTATGATATGACAGATTAAACACCAAGAATGAGGAAATCAAACAGCGCATGAAATCCACAAGGCGAGTTCACTGGACAAATATTTCCAATTAACTTTGCAGTTGGGGCCAAGTTGACTCTGAAGCTGGCTCTGTAATCAGCAACCTTGCAGTCAGCCAGATGGGTTTCATGTGGTTGGGCTGTGCTGTGTTCAATCTGGCAGAGAAGAGAGTCCTGTGGAAATGACATGGTGGGAGGATCATAAAATTGGTGTTTGTGAGCTCTTTAGGGCTGGCACTCACTTATTTGGGTTGCCATTTAAGCAGGCAAGTCAATGGGATTCAGGTGTTGAGCTCCCATGAGCACATCTGGAAACCCATGTGGGACCCAGAAGCCACAATACAGTGAAGTCCCAGTTATTTCATGCTCTGACCCAATATTCCGCCTCAGCCTAGCCTTTTTGGGAAAGCAGACTGACACTCATTCAGCATAGACAACACAGACACTGAACTATGTGCCTGACTTGTAAAATTAATAAGCTTGAGACCTTCCGTCTGTCAAAAGTGCTCCTAAATGTAAATCAAGCACACACATGGCATTGCTCCTTTAAAGCAACATTAGGTCTCTGTCTTGCCAGAACTTCAGTAACTGCAGCTTTAAAGTTTTGGCTAGCACTAAAACAGTTTCTGCAAAATACACCACAGATAGCTTCTAATTTGAAAATATTAGCATGAATAACAATTTTTGATATACATTCAGCCAGTTATGCCCTTGGTTAAAAACAAAATAAATAAATAAATAAAAAATTAAAGACTCTAATAAACGTTTGAGAGAATCTGTCCACAGAAGGGAACAATATGTATTTGGGGTGTGTTTTCTTATCTGTTTAAATTTAAAATAGAAAATCAGGTTGACTAGGTTTTCCATTTTACTTTAACTTTCTAGATACCCTCTGATGTTAAGTTGCTAATTACACAAGTGTGGCATAACAGTCAAGTGCTAAAAATTTGTCACATGGAATACTTACAGTCTCGCATAGACTCCAGGGAGCAATGCTATACCAGATTTACAAAGCAGAGCTGTGAAGCTAAAACACTGAATTCCTGCTTGCAAAGAAACAGCACAAACGGCAAGAATTCCCAGTACCCAGTAGCATCTCTTGCACACCTCAGATCAGCCTCTGATGGAACTGATGTGTATTTATCATTCATTTAAGTCACCCCATGTATTGCATTTTCTGCTTTAAAATCCTACTTTTAAAACATTGATTCAAATATCTTAACATGTACCTGGAAATGCTGGAGGAATAATCTCCCTGGCAATATTTATTTATTTATTACTGTTTTGTCATGTTTTACACATCAGTGTTTTCTATTTCATTAACCAAAATGAGAGAAAACAAATCTGCAGTAGCCTACAGTCCCACCTGTACATTCTGCATCTTTCTTTTCATCACCACTGGGTAAAGATTTCCTTAGGGCAGCTAATGGGTGGATGGGAGACACCCATCCACCACGTGTGGGCTGTCTCAAGGACTCCAGTACTTTCCCTCTCATCTTCTGTGACCCAGTCTGCAGATTCAAACTCCTTCTCCTTGATGTTAAACAGGGCTGCACCTAGCCCTGCACACACCTATTTATTCGGTCCACTGTGCATAAGTGATTAACAGAGAAGAGCACTGACTACAAACATCCACTGGTCAGGGCAGTCCAGCCTAGATTTCAGATTCATTCATCATAAACTCCATCCCTGTCCTGTGTTTGTCTGCTCTGAGACACTGCTGCTATTAACTGGGACCAGGATCTCCTCACGTTAGGCCAAAGGCACATATACAGAAACAGCAACAGAAAGCAGTGGGGCCCCCAAGAGCTGACAAGAGTCTGAACAAGCTGTGAGAGGAGAGGTGGGAGGACAGGCAGACAGTAAAGACATGAAATGATGCTCTGAAAGGCTGAAGTGGCTTATGAGCAGAAGTCTCACTTACTTTCAGCAAGGCTTTTGAAAACTGCATCCAAAATGACTTCTCCAGGGTCACAGGAGAAGTCAGCAGTGAAGCTGATACATGAGCAGCAGTCCAGTACCCACAGGACCCCACAGCTCCCCCAAGACAGCTGGAGGCAGACTTCAAATGCTACAGATAACCAAACTGAGAGATTAGGTCCGAGTCAGAAAAAAGTTAGGTAGCCCAGCAATGCTGCTGAAAACAAGCAATATGGCACTGGCACTAATGCTAGCCTCAGCATCCAAACCACAGAAAAGAAAGCCATGGCAGCAAGGCTTGCTGAATAAAAGAACTCAAAACCTCATGAACAGCTATGAGGGAGGGGAAAAAGGATCTGCAAACTCTGCAATCATCCATACAAAACTGCATCAAGAAGATGTAAAGCTAGCGAGGTCCTCATGGTGTGATGAACAACACATGCACATGCTCATGACTTAGTGCAGACTTGAGATGAGAGAACTGTGACTGGGGAAGAACAAGAATGTAACTAGAAGAAATTAGAAAACAGTAGAAGGTCTGAGGGGGTAGGAACAAGCCCAAATCCCTCATTTCTCCGATGCAAGCAACAGAAACTCACAAATTTAAGGAGCAACCTTGAATTCTGTTCTTCTTCTTCTTTTTTTTTTTTTTTTCTTCATGTGGGCATTTTTTTTTCTCATTCTAATATGAGGCCAACAATAGCAAACCATATGCTGCAAGAGATGGCTGTTCAGGTAAGTAATGAAGTGGTAAAATCCTAATGACACAGACGCCTGTCCTGCTAAAGGGGTGGCCTGGCTCCAAGGTGCTGAACGACAAACTGATGTGATCAATCCCAGCCTTCGTCAGTCAGCAGGTTAAGCACAGTCAAGCAAAACCATTAGGACTTTTGAAGACTTTCTCTAGACACCACAGAAGACCACGCAGGGGAAACATTCATGCTGTGTTTGGAGAGGCAAGCTAGGGCTGCTGCCAAGATCCAATTTGCTGCCCAGGGATGTCTGGCAAGTGTGCAGCCCCATGTGGTGCCCTCCATGACAAAGGGGACCTCCCATACTTGGTAAGTGGCTTGACAGGGTGCTCAGTATGACTGGGAAGGCTCTGCAGGGAAGCACACCATGAGAGAGTATTGCGGTCATGGCTGCTCCCCAAGCTCCTGAAGACACCGCCACAAGGCAGGGCCGTAAGAGAAAAGGACATCTAAGACCCCACACAACCTGCACAGAAATTTGCTTTATCTTTATCATTTATTTTCTTGGCAAAGACATGTAGCTATTTTTAGCACCCACTCTCTAGATTACTTCCCTCTGCAAACTAAGGCTCGTACTGGTTTTTACGCTTTTCACTAGCATGACTTTGGTAACATCACTACACACAATGCCAGAAATTTAAAAACTCTAGCAATACAGGAGACTACAAAAGTGATGTCAAATACTGAGGCATTAAACAAAGAATGTCATTGAATGACAAATATTGAGGCATGACGCTGAAATGTGTCTGCCCAGGCTTGTACCCTAACTAAACTAAAATTCCTTATAAGGCTTTTAAACTCAAACACTAGATTCATTCCCTTCACCCTCCACCTCTTACCACCTTGTTCTAAAATGAGACAGAAGAGAATAAATGAATTAGAAGTAATTATTTCCCCACCTGATCCCTATGTTGTTGCAGGGTGCATCTTTTGGGGGCTTGGCTGTTTTTCACCATCTCTTACTTATTCTGCTTACCTGGAAGTAGGACCTACCTGGTCTGCAGCAGTCTCAGCACATCTCAAAGTCCCTTCGAGTCCATCATCCTGCTTCTTCTCAGAAGTCACCACTCCCTGCTGGTTTATAAGCTCCTTGCCCTTTGGCTGGCACTTGGGACTTCGGCAGTTTTGATGCTTTCATCCTTCCACTGGGTCCTGCTAGACTCTGGAACCAGAAGCCACCTGCCTGGCCTTCCTCCATGAAATACAGTATTATTATGAACAGAGCAGGAGGATGCAGGCTACTGTCCTCAGGATTTCATGGGGTGGATTAAAAAAAACATAAATCACAGAATCACAGAATCGTAGGGGTCGGAAGGGACCTCAAGAGATCATCGGGTCCAACCCCCATGCCAAAGCAGGTTCCCTAAAGCAGGTTGCCCAGGTAGGCGTCCAGATGGGCCCTGAACATCTCCAGAGAAGGAGACCCCACAACTTCCCTGGGCAGCCTGTTCCAGTGCTCCATTACCCTTACCATGAAGAAGTTATTTCACATGTTGGCGCGGAACTTCCTGTGCTCCATTTTGTGGCCATTGCCCATTGTCCTATCCCCACAAACCACTGAAAAGAGGTTGGCCATATACCTCTGTCTCCTGCACTTAAGATATTTATAAACATTGATAAGATCCCCTCTCAGTCTTCTTTTCTCAAGGCTGAACACACCCAGGTCTCTCAGCCTTTCCCCATAGGGAAGATGCTCCAGGCCCTGTATCATTTTTGTGACCCTCCGCTGGACTCTTTCCAGGAGATCTTTTTTTGTACTGGGGAGCCCAGAACTGGACACAGTACTCCAGGTGAGGCCTGTCTAGGGCAGAGTAGAGTGGGAGGATCACCTCCCTTGACCTGCTGGCCATGCTCCTTTTTATGCATGCCAGGATCCCATTGGCCTTCTTGGCCACCAGGGCACACTGCTCGCTCATGGCCAACCTGTCATCCACCAGGACCCCCAAGGTCCTTCTCTGCAGAGCTCCTCTCCAGCAGGTCATTCCCCAGCCTGTACTGATACATGCAGTTGTTCCTTCCCAGGTGCAGGACTCTACGCTTGCTCTTGTTAAACCTCATTTGGTTTCTTCCTGCCCAGCTCTCCAGCCTGTCCAGGTCTCGCTGAATGGCAGCACAGCCTTCTAGCGTGTCAGCCACTCCTCCCAGCTTTGTATCATCTTTCTGAGGGTGGACACTATTCCCTCATCAAGGTTGTCGATGAAGATGTTGAACAAGACCACACCCAGCACCAACCCTTGGGGAACACCACTAGTCACAGGATGGTGGGGGAAAATGGTGGGGGAAACCTGCTATCTTGTAAAAGGTTGTTCACAACAGCTGGAGAAAGCAGTCCAGAATAGTCTTAGTCTTCATTAAAAATTAAAGGCTGATTAGCACCCTTTAAAGAATAAATAAAAATTGCAATTTAGCCAGTTTCCTAACGGAATAAGTATGAATAAATATAATACCTTGCAAAGCAGTGTGTTGCAGGACAAGTTTGACTCAAGCTGGATTTTGTGGAGCAAAGCTTGCCTTGCCTGGTGACATAAAGAACTACTAGGAATGGTGAACTTGGTGTGCATGTACATGTGTCAGTGATATTAGCCAAAGCAAGTGAATAATAGAGGATGTGAACACACAGATTGCCCTGATCAGACAGGAGAGCTTTTAGTAGTGGAGCAAGCAGAAAGGATAGGTGTGGTCCTCCTGTGCTGATGGTGGTGTGGACCTTTACCTGGAAACAAGAGCTGTGTGCATTATCCACAAATGCATGGCCTTGCACCAAAGAACTTTCCTGACTTCCATCACTTTCCCTCCCAATATGAAAGGTTTATCTAGTCACAGCAACCACCCCACTATGCTGCAGATACACCCAGAACACTAAGGTTCTTCTGTAAATTATCCTCTTAAAAAGATTCAAAGCTAGTAATTTTATTTATTAAGTTTCCAACTATGCTACTGTTTGTTAGTCTTGTTGCTCCTTGTTCAGACATTTATGTGATGGCAAAGTCCAAGAGAATTTTTTTTTTTTCTTTTAAATAATGGCAGGTACAGTTCCCTTGAAAAATTCAATCCTGCAGTTTGGTTTTGCTTCACATACACAAAGTCTCAGTAACAGATTCTAAGGGACAGCTCTTGATCCTTGCTGTGGGAAAGACATGTTGCTTTTTCTGAGAGATGTTTAGAGCCTATAGAAAGTGCATTTGCTGAGTGTGAAGAAGTATACAGTCAACAGGGAAGATAATTCAAAATGAAGGAGCAATTTAAAATCCTTTCTTTGGCCAACACTGGCAGTAAATGTCTCACTTGAAATACTGCAAGGAAATACAGCTAGTCTTCACAGTAGAGTTTTGGCAGAGCGGGAAACTAGGTCCAGTAATTAACAGAGAGGTTTTAGTTCTGGCAACATAAAACACAGAACAGCACATGGCACTTTCTATTATTTTGCATTTCTGTCTAAGAACAAGGGCAGACTGAAATAATGCAAAGGACTTCAGTGAAAGTTAATCATTCAACAGCATGTCCTAGCAAGGATTCCCTGACCCTCTCTTGGAACAATGCTGGGCCCTCTGTGAGTGCTTGCGTCCTCATTAGCAGATCACGTTTTGCAAAATTGGTGCCTGATGGACTGGCTAAAATAATTCAAGTTTTTTGCTTACCCAAAGAGACATGTCAGGCAGCTACAATGGAAGTACAGGGGAAGGGATACAGACCTTGCTGGTTGTTCAACTGTAAGAGTGTGTTGAAAGATTTCTTTCTGAGCCTACTCCAGCACAACTCCACAGTGAAAGCTACTGCACCGGGTCTACAAAAGTCTTATTACTGTGCACACCGTGCACTAGCTCAGCAATGAAGTCATTCAGTAGTCTGATTAAAATAACATCTTCTAATTCCCTTTTTGTTGTAATTTACAGTCTCTCTCCTTTGGCTGAACCTGCCAGCCATCCTGGAGGTGAACAAAGAGAATGTGCTAAAGTTGCCAGTTCTGGGGCCTGGTGTGAGAGAAAGCTTTTGTTTCCAGGGGTTGTATTTACTCTGGAGACAGTTAATCAAAGCTCCACAGAGCATTGTAATTCTTCTGTTACTTTCATACGGGTATGAACTCTCAGTGTCTGATCCCCACGACTGTCTTTCAAATCCCCACAGTAAGTGAACTCAATTGTAACTTACACTAGGAATGGTTAAGAAAGATTCAAGCTTTTTCAAAATGGCTGTAGATAATTAGATTATATCACTAGTGTGCAAAATAAGACTTGGAGGGACTCACACAGCATGGAGGAAATGAACATTTGGGACAATACCATAAATTTATCAAATGCTTAACATAAATTCAAAGGATGATTCACACAGACACATCCAAAAAGAGCAGGTGACGAAGGTGTGCATATTAGATTTTCTGATCTCAATTTGCTATTAGTCCTCCTCCTTAATAATTGTTTGCTTCCTACCATACATAAAGACTGCACATACTGAAATGACATTTGATAAATCATTCGTCTTTCATTCAAAAATCACACAGAAGCTCTCTCTAAAGTTATCTGCTGAATCCAGTAAACACTTTTTTTTTTTAAGTTCAGCTGAACAAAATCATAAATAATTTCACATGACCAGGTTCTTAATTTACTCTGTTACAAAGTCTGAAGTCTGTGATGAGAGATTCTAAGGTAAAGCAAAACTACAGTGAAGCCACTCATGCTACTGTAACTCTGACAAATCTAGTTGAGAGCTTTGCTATCAAGCAGTACGGTCTCTTTCCAGTATAAAACTATGTATGCAAGAAACTTTCCTGACCAAAGAAATGGCGTGCTACTTAACATGCAAATATTAGAAGCCTCTTTTGAAATACAGATACTTGAACAAACAGATTTGTAAAGCAAGCAAAGGCTTTTTAGCATGGATGTGGATGCCAGTTATCCTAGATAAACATTAAATATGAAGATCACTGATTTATTTTTAAACTGTTATTTATTTTTTAAATGGCTCCATTACACAAATGCAAACAAAACACACTAGGAACAGAGCACTCTGTGAGAAGTCCCCTGAGCACTGCCTGTGTGCATACATCCAGCACAGAATGTACAGTGAACTCTAAATAATTTCAGCCTATCTCCTTGGAGAGGATGCTGCTCTATCTAGGATCAGTTCTGGGTGGTCTCCAGTTACATTGGAGAGATTGATTTAATACTGATAATGTTGTAAAGTATTTGTGACTCTTTAGGAAATGATTATAGTGAGAAAACTAACGCATTTAACACAGTTCCTTCACCATCTCTATGAGATGAACCACACCAACACCTATCTTCTTCACCTTTGGTTTGTTTGCATTGCACTTTTGCCAACTCATTTCCCTGCCAGTCAGATGCTGAAACTGGGCAAGGAGCACCATATGCCAATCTACTGGGTCAGTGGGACAGGGCATTGGGTTAGGACTCAGATGTCTGGGTTTGTGTCAAGTTTACTGCTGACTTGTGACCTTGGTTCACTTTGCTTCTGCTTCAGTTTTAGCTTTTGTAATCTTGTGGCAAACTTGCATAAAAGTATCTGCAACAGTGAGCAAGCTGGGATTTCTTGTGTGCTGCAGTACCAAGCCCATGTAGCAGCAGCAAAACACCAGGGAGACTGTGTCGTCAACTACAAATGAGAGGTTGCCTATACACCGAAGCATGGAAACAGATCTGAAGGCAGCCACTCTCCCTTTCCCACCAGAAATATATCGGGGTAGTGCAGCTATGCTCCACATTCCCTAGATTATGGTCTGCTGAGAATTGCCTCATAACGTGATATTTGCTCCTTCATTTCTG